>NC_142933.1:22062437-22079937 GCF_046866305.1 Octopus bimaculoides
CCAGCAGGTTTGGGGGAGGGGCTAAGTTGATTAAATCAACCTCAGTGTTCAACTGGTACTTATTTTATTAACCCTGAAAAGACAAAAGGTAAAGTTGAACTTAGTGGAATTTGAACTCAGAACATTTTGCCCAGTGTGCTAACAGTTCTGCCAGCTTGCCACCCTAATAATAATAATTTTTTCTATTTGTGGCACAAGGCTAACAATTTTAAGGGGAGGGGGAAGTTGATTACCACAGTTGCCAGTGTTTAACTGACTTATTTTCCTGACCATGGAAGAATGACTGGCAAAGTCAACCTCAGCGGTATCTGAATTCAGAATGTAAAGAGCCAGAAGAAATGTTGCTAAGTATTTTGTCTGGCATGCTAATGATTCTACCACCTCATTTACTTGCAAAGCAGAGGTAAACTACTTTCATTATCTCCTACTCCTAGATAAGAGTTTCAGGTAAGGAAGCATTTGTTTTGGTCACGTATTTGTGCCAGGTTGTCCTTTTTCTTATAATTGATACACGTATAAAATTTCCTTATTGCTGGTAATACAAACAAAAGAGGGAGATTTTGTTATGATTTTCTCAGAATTTTTGTTTATACTATTTATGTATGTCATAGAGTGAGATATATTTATTTTGCAGATTGTTTCTTCTTGGGAATTCTTTAAAATATAAATATCTGTGTTAACTTGTCTTTTTATTGTTGGCTAAAATTTGGGGAGCCTTCAATGTCTTAGTTGCCATGTTTGAAATGTTTGGCAGTGAAAGAATTCAAGTTTTTGTGCAAGGTTACAAATATATAGACCAAGGATACAATTGACAGAATTGCTAAATTGTCTCCTGAAAAAGTGAACCGTTGATACTTACCCCTTCTGAAGTGAGCAGATGAACAAGAAGTCCATTACCACAACCAAGATCAACAAAAGTCTGCTTCTCACACTTTGTCTCTTGACGTTCTTTTTCCCAGAGAAGCTGAAGAGAAGTAATTGGATATTTTATATATTCTTTTATTTGTTACAGTCATTTGACTGCGGCCATGCTGGAGCACCACCTTTAGTCAAGCAAATCGACCCCAGGACTTATTCTATCAGTTTCTTTTGCCAAACTGCCAAGATATGGGGATGTAAAACACACCAGCATTGGTTGTCAAGCGATGTTGGGGGGGAAAAATTACAGACACACAAACACACACACACACACACGCATGACAAGCTTCTTTCAGTTTCCGTCTACCAAATCCACTTACAAGGCTATAGTAGAAGACACTTGCCCAAGTTGTCATGCAGTGGGACTGAACTTGGAGCCATGTGGTTGGTAAGCAAGCTACTTACCACACAGCCACTCCTGCACTTATATATAAAACAAGCTAAAGTAGCTGGTTTTAAAATCTCTGAAAGAGACACAAGCAATAATGATACTAAACAGTAATGTTTGTTGCCACTTTTGTGTGGCTGTTCCATGCAGAACAATTCTACTACATTTTAACCCCAAGAAAACATCTGTTCTAGCTGGTTAACGACAATTTATGTCTGATATATTGCAATATATCAGGCACAGGTTGTGTGTTGTTTACCAACTGGAAAAAATTATTTTCCTGGAGTTAAAATGTAGTAACATTGTTCTGCATGGAACAGCCACACAAAAGTGGCAACAAACATTACTATATATATATATATATATATATATATATATATATATATATACACACACACACATATATATATATATACATATAGATATACATATATATACACACACAGACATATATATATAGGGAGAATTCACAAAAAAACAACAGACGAAGACAGGTGGTGTTGAAAACAAATAGATGTATTAATATATACATTTATATACATATATATATATATATATATATACACACACACATTGATATCTTTGCAGTTTTATTAATAAAGCATATTACTCTACCTCCGGTATACAAGTACTATTTTCTCCACCTTGTTTTGCATTTATGTGCTTACTCTGGAATATATATATATATATATATATATATATATATATATATGTCATCATCATCATCTTTATATAATGTGATGATGATGAAATATATATGGCTCCTGTGCAGGTGGCATGTAAAATACACCATTTTGAGCATGGCCGTTGCCAGTACTGCCTGACTGGCCTTCGTGCCAGTGTCACGTAAAAGCACCCACTACACTCTCGGAGTGGTTGGCGTTAGGAAGGGCATCCAGCTGTAGAAACTCTGCCAAATCAGATTGGAGCCTGGTGTCGCCTTCTGGTTTCACCAGTCCTCAGTCAAATCATACAACCCATGCTAGCATGGAAAGCGGACGTTAAATGACGATGATGATGATATATATATATATATATGTATATAAAAACCAAACAAACATCCCATTTAATATTCCTTCTGCTTCAGTGTCAATACCTGAGCAACAATAGTGGCAATACCAACAATACATAACGAACAACTACAACAACAACGTCAGCATGAAACCACATATACAACTCTTCACCATGATACAAATTTCTTAATCCCTATCTATAACCCATCTCTGCTGTCCAGGCTATACTCCCTACTTAAATTTCATTCTAAAAGTGGTATTTGTGTATACGAACATTCCACCCTCTGTCACAAATGAACGGCTCACTTCCTGTTGCCAACCATGACCTGTTTACAAGAAAAGCAATATTGGAAATGAATGACACTGCTTGAATAATGGTGACATTTTCTTATCTCCATCCCCACCACAACAGACATATCATCATCATCATCATTGTCATCGTTTACTTCTTCCGAGCTCACATGGGTCGGCTACAACTGAGGTAGATTTTCCACCTCAGTTCTTATTGGCTGTTTACATTATTAACGTGATAGTTCCCCGTGGTGAGACATGTTTCCACATGAAATTAGAAATGGCAGTTTGTATGATGGCAATGCTCATTTGCAGCCATCGCACATCATCACAAGGAAACATAAACCCCAACCGAGGCAAGACCTTCGTACATTGGGCCTCACCGAGGCGATGACTACTGACCGAGACCTTTGGAAATGTGCTGTGCGTGAGAAGACCCGGCAAGCCAAGTAAGATCGTTGCCAGTGCCCCTGGACTGGTTCTTGTGCGGGTGGCACATGAGATGCACCATTTTGAGCGTGGCCGTTGCCAGTACCGCCTGACTGGCTCCCGTAGGATTTTCGAGCGAGATCGTTGCCAGTGCCCCTGGACTGGCTTGTGCGGGTGGCACATAAAAGACACCATTTCGAGCGTGGCCGTTTTCGTGCGGGTGACACGTAAAAGCACCCACTACACTCTGAGTGGTTGGCGTTAGGAAGGGCATCCAGCTGTAGAAACTCTGCCAAATTAGACTGGAGCCTGGTGTTGCCATCCGGTTTCACCAGTCCTCAGTCAAATCGTCCAACCCATGCTAGCATGGAAAGCGGACGTTAAACGATGATGATGATGATGATGATATATATATATACTCTTTTACTTGTTTCAGTCATTTGACTGCGGCCATGCTGGAGCACCGCCTTTAGTTGAACAAATCGACCCCAGGACTTATTCTTTGGAAGCCTAGTACTTATTCTATTGGTTTTTTTTTGCCGAACCGCTAAGTTACGGGGACGTAAATACACCACCATTGGTTGTCAAGTGATGCTGGGGGGACAAACACAGACACACAAACATATATATATATAAATATATATATATATATAAAGATATATATACATATATACGACAAGCTTCTTTCAGTTTCCGTCTACCAAATCCACTCACAAGGCTTTGGTTGGCCTGAGGCTATAGTAGGAGACAGTTGCCCAAAGTGCCACGCAGTGGGAATGAACCCAGAACCATGTGGTTGGTAAGCAAGCTACCTACTACACAGCCACTCCTGCGCCTATATATGTATATATGATGGGCTTTTAGTTTCTGTCAAGCAAATTCACTCACAAAGCTGAGGCTAAAGTAGAAGACACTTGCCTAAAGTGCCATGTAGTGAGACTAAATGTGGAACCAAATAGTTGACTGGTGAACTTCCCAACTACACAGCTCTATCTCTCACCTTCTATCCACCCATTTAAAGCTGAATAATTACACTACCTCTACTTGGGATACTTTCAAATCACTATATATATCATCATCATCATCATTGTTTGTTTGCCTTCCATGCTGGCATGGGTATAGATATATATGAAGTGGCACTCCGTCGCTTACGACGTCGAGGGTTCCAGTTGATCCGATTAACGGAACAGCCTGCTCGTGAAATTAACGTGCAAGTGGCTGAGCACTCCACAGACACGTGCACCCTTAATGTAGTTCTCGGGGAGATTCAGCGTGACACAGTGTGACAAGGCTGACCCTTTGAATTACAGGCACAACAGAAACAGGAAGTAAGAGTGAGAGAAAGTTGTGGTGGAAGAGTACAGCAGGGTTCGCCACCATTCCCTGCCGGAGCCTCGTGGAGCTTTAGGTGTTTTCGCTCAATAAACACTCACAACACCCAGTCTGGGAATTGAAACCGCGATCCTATGACCGCGTGTTCGCTGCCCTAACCACTGGGCCATTGCGCCTCCACATAGATATATATATATAGTCAAAAAAGGAAAAATATACATGTAATGACGATTATTTTAAACTTATTTCTTATATATCACTCTGTGTAAAAACCAGTTTGTCTGGAGCCCATCTACAGATTTACAATATATAATTGTGATAAACCATAATCTTGGATCTTGCCACAAGATTACCTGGAGTTCTTCACTAATTTAATTAATATTGTTAGCCAGGTGTGCCAACAGAGAGCTTATGAAGTATTTTGCTCTGATTGGTAATCCCTCACTATTAGCTCTCTCTCTCTCTAATATATATGCATACATATTTGTAAACCCTTAAGAATTATATGTCTACAATATAGCTTACCAAAAGAAATGTAGCAATGGCAATATCTTCATAGACGAACTTCTTGGGGTCAGTTCTTTCTGGCCATTCCTGAAACAAAGAGGTCAAAATTACAAAGTGAAACCGTCAATAATAACAACAACAATACTGAAATTGAAGTTCTGAAGGTATTTGTTGTTTAGCCCCAGTCAAACTTGACTGCACAGAGCTATGATCAGTGGTATTCTAGTCTTAACCATCTCATCTTTTCAACAAACCCGGGCTTTTGAGAAGTGAGTCCACTCAATAAGATGATTCTAGTAACTACAAACTTGTTTTGACAGTTTCATCTCTCAAATTAAAAGATATATGTAACTGAAAACATAACTAAATAAAAAGCAGTTATCAACCAAAAACATTTGCTGTGACTCTGGTTCTGCTTTAACCCTTTAGCATTCAGATTACTCTCTCAAATCTAATGCTTATTTATTCATATTGTTTTGAATTAATCATACATTTTCTTGTAGTTTCAAGATTTTGATGATGTCATCATCATCGTTTAACGTCCGCTTTCCATGCTAGCATGGGTTGGACGATTTAACTGAGGACTGGTGGAACCCGAAGGCTACACCAGGCTCCAATCTGATTTGGAAGAGTTTCTACAGCTGGATGCCCTTCCTAACGCCAACCACTCCGAGAGTGTAGTAGGTGCTTTTACGTGTCATCGGCACGAAGGCCAGTCAGGCGATACTGGCAACGGCCATGCTCAAAATGGTGTATTTTATGTGCCACCAGCACAAGAGCCAGTCCAGGGGCAGAGTGATATTTTAGGATAAATGTGAGAGGCTGGATTTGGCCAGCTTGGGCATTAAACAGGTAAAGTATTTGCTCTGGACATGGCGAGTTTAAATGCTAAAGGATTAAATTGATTTAAATCGAAATCTTCCATCAAAATTTCACATTAATTTGTTCCAAACACCAGCTTAATAATGACAAAGTTATTTTACTAAATTCATTATTTTAAAAAAATTGTCACAAAATTAGTGTATTTCAGCAGAAATATGGTAACAATAGTTAATGAGATAATTAATGCTGCTTTGTTAATACTATGTTCCAATAGATGCTTTTAAGAGTAAATTATTTATCGAAAAAGCATCTAAAAGTTTAGACTGTACTTGTAGATTTGAAAATCACTTAGAAATTTTATAAATCTATCTCTGCCAACCTTATCATGAGTAAATATATATTTTACACTTTTACATCTTGGAATTCTGAACTTGGTTCACAGAGCTTCAGTACTATTTTTGTAGATCCCCAGCAGCCTTAAGTAACAAAATTAATCTTGAAGGCCAGTTGAATAGATGGTAGGAAAATAGGAGGTAGGAGCAATATAGAAGACCCAAAGGGATACAATGATTGGATAAAGGGTTTAGAATGGGGTGTGTAGGTTAGTGAGAGGTCAGGGTAAAAGGAGAAGTGGATAGAGAAGGTACATATTGACAAGTGTATGTATTACAAAATGTGGATGTTGCTGTTTAAACCCAAGTTAATTCTGCTCGAGCAAATATATGATGAAAGCCATTCCAGCCATGACCTTCATGTCATTCAATTGACAATTTATATCTAAGAGTATTTGATCAAATAAATTGTTGATTAATTTATTGTTGTTGTTTAATTTTATGTAAATATTGATCAAAACATTTATAATCAAGATAGAGCAGCTATCATCACCACTTTTTTCCATAGTTTAGCTATGACCAAATTATCTCAACTTGGTTGCTATTTCTATGGTTTTTATTTAATTACTCCATCTCTCTGGATCTCTAAACTTGTTCCTAATTTTTCAGCTATCCACACAAAGGATCTTCAAGACTTTGAGCCAACAAGAGAGCCTCTACATATTCACTCAATCTAACCGAAATAGCAGCCAATACTCACTTCATCAACATAGATATTTGAAGCCCATTAGAGAGGTTCACTTGTGTTGTAGGGATGCATAAATACAGTCCTTGGACTTTTGCATAAACAAACTCACACACACACACACCAGCGGGTCTTAAGGGTATGTTAGGTATAGACCTGTATCAGTTCACCAAATTATGGTCATTTTGACAAGGTATCTATGCACATGTAGTTGGTGAATCATTCAAGTTGATGGAGCAGTTACTAGTATAGAGAACACTTGATACTTTATGAGAGGTCACTCAACTGTGAGGGATCACTTAGCAGTACAGAGTCAGTTTAATGTAGCTATGTATCCCTCAGATCACATTCTAACATGCTAAAAAGTGAAGGGCATATTAAATAAATTTCTAGATAGACTAGATGGCTATGGCTGGAACACCTAGATCAGTGTTAGCCTGAGGTTAACAATAATATATTAATCCATTAGTCAACAAGAAAGCCACTGTATGTTTGACTGACAAGTTAGAAATAGCCACCAAATCTCCCTGAAATCACACTTTATTGTCTTAAAAAGTGGAAGGACATATAACTGAAGACCTATTACTAAAAACAAAAGGTAGGATGTTTTTGACTGGATTGCCTTTGATCATATGTATGCTAGATTTGCGATTGACTGGTAGTTAGATGATGATGATGATGACGACACCGTTGCCAACAACAACAGCAGTGAATTAGTTCATACATTATTTCACTTCAGTTCAAGAATCTTACCTCAATCAGCTTAGGACCATATTTAGCTTTTAGTTGGTTGTAGAGCTGGTTGTAGGCTTCAACTGATACAGTTCTGAGTGACAATGTATCAGTACGCAAGGTTTCTGCTCCAGACCAGCGAGCTACTTTACATAAGAGACGCTTCTCTAACCAGAAATAAGTCATTGAAGCCAGTGAAGGATCATCTTTTATAGCTTTGCAGATTTTAAGTTCAATCCTGGATCGTAGAAGAAAAACAAAGGGAAAGAACCAAAAAGAAATTAATAAATAAATTGTCAATAATATCATCAATAACATTAAAATTTCTACATTTTATTCTATAACACCGGTGCCTAGCATCGCCTTCCTGGCACTTGTGACGATGGCACGTGTAAGACATTTGAGCGAGATCGTTGCCAGTGCCGCTGGACTGGCTCCTGTGCAGGTGGCATGTAAGATACACCATTTCAAGCATGGCTGTTGCTAGTACCGCCTGATTGGCCTTTGTGCTGGTGGCACGTAAAAGCACCCACTACACTCTCGGAGTGGTTGGCGTTAGGAAGGGCATCCAGCTGTAGAAACTCTGCCAAATCAGATTGGAGCCTGTTGCAGCCATCTGGTTCACCAGTCCTCAGTCAAATCGTCCAACCCATGCTAGCATGGAAAGCGGATGTTAAACGATGATGATGATGATGATGATGAACACCCTTAAACAGTGAAATTAAATTGCATGGTTATTTCAGTAATGATGTTAAATATCTACCAAAAAAATCAAATTGGCATTTTCTGAAAGTTACATTGCTTCAGTAAATAGTTTCAAATATGTCTTTCCGCAACAAAAGATAGATTGGTATATAAAACTGCTTTCTGCAGTAATAATACTTGACACTCCATATATTATGATCTTCATCATCATCATCATCATCGTTTAACGTCCGCTTTCCATGCTAGCATGGGTTGGACGATTTGACTGAGGACTGGCAAGCCAGAAGGCTGCACCAGGTTCCAATCTGATCTGGCAGAGTTTCTACAGCTGGATGCCCTTCCTAACGCCAAATGGGAAGAAAATGACAAAATCGAAAGCTTGAATGAGCTCAAAAGATTCCTAATGTTTGACCAACATTATTGCATGCAGGCGATTATACTATATGGTTGTTGTTGCAGAATTATTGATATTTAGCTCTTCTGATATCAACTCACTGAGGACAGCACCTGGTTCTAAGGATATCAACTTCATGTTTTAAAGTGAAATTAAAATTTCTCATTACAATTTTATGTTAGTTTATGTTCCAAGCACCAACTTAATAATGATAAAGTTATTTTACTAAATTTTTCATTATCTTCAAAATTAATTGAAATCTAGTCATTGTATTTCAATGACTAGGTTTGCTACCATATTTCCACAGAAATATGGTAGCAAAAGGGCTAAATAATGTGGGCATGAGTGTGAATGTATGTGAAGGTGCTTAGTGTAGTTGTTAGGATGTTGAACTTGTGAATATAAGATAGTGGGTTCAATTCCCGAACTCGGTGGCACTTCATTTCACATTGCTCCAGTTCACTCAGCTGAAAAATGAGTACCAGTGACTGCTGGAGGTGTGAAACTTGCAATGACTTGTCGTCCTGTTCAAGGGGTAGTCATGCTCACCAAGTTGCTTAAATGCTCCAAAAGACTGGGATAAGCTCTGCCTATGACCTTGTTTATTCATCTACTTTACATCTATTTTTTTTCATGCCTGCAAGGGCTGGATGAATACATATTACTGAGTAATTGTTTAACAGATGGATGCCTTTTCTGTCATTAACCCATACCTGTTTTTGAAGGGAGTTTTCTTATTCTACTGATCATTAAAAGTGTACAACTAGATCATGATTTTGTTGACAACACAGAATTTTGCTCATTTGTTTACTGTGGTTATGTTTATTATTCCAACAAAGGCACAATAACATTTGCTAATGAAGTGTGCTTCAAACACACCCAAGGTGAACTTGTCCCACAAAAAAGACTGGTTAGATTGTAGAATAATAGACTATATATCAAGCTGACAAACCAGGTTTCTTTTACTCTACTATCCAACATGTGGGATCTGTGGTTCTCCATGGAATTCAGTTAGCTTCTTGGATGGCTTGGGCTAGATGAAGAAGACTTTATCTGGTACAACAACAACAACAACATATACTTTGTTACCTATTGCTTGAGTCTGATGCCAAAAACATGAAACTGTATGGCATATCATTGTCAACAGAGAGGCAAGCACCTTCTTTATCAAACCGGGCAATTGGATAAAAATGGAATTCTTGATGTTGTTGATCTGAAAACAGATGAGAAAAACATTCTTACATAAGAGGTAACTCGTAATGCTTAATGAGAGAGAGAGAGAGAGAGAGAGAGAGAGAGAGAGAGAGAGAGAGAGAGGAGAGAGAGAGAGAGAGAGAGAGAGAGAGAGAGAGAGAGAGAGCTTAATTCGAAGTAAGGGTTGCTTTACAGTTAATTGTTCACTTACCGTAGGTAATCACTTCCCGTAGGATTTGATGTAAATCCAGATTTCTCGGTAGCAAGTCCCGAACGAAAACAACCAGATCTTCCGGGGACGTGATAAGGTCTTCGATCTGCACATCGGTGAAATGATCTTCAACATTATCGTCATTTGAATGGTGCCCATTTAATCCACGTGTAACATCTTTTTCTGTAAAGTGTTTACTTTTCTCCCATGTAACATTGTTTTCGTTCGTATGATGTTCAATTCCCACAGCCTCTTCGTTCGTAAAATCAACATTGTCTTGCCGTTTTTCAATGCCTCTTTGAACAGAGGATTCGCCAGTCCAGCGTGTTGAATGGACGAATCTGTTCTTTACAGTATCCAGGAATTTTCGGGTTTCTTCCCTCGTCTTAATACGAGGGTAAGAAAATGTGGCGATCAACCGTGAACCGATCAAGCGTCGGTTGACAACGTGGGGTTTGTTGAGCCAGACAAGAATAGCGGCAACGAAACCGGACTCAGACTTGGCTGATGTAGACTCTGAAGCTTGTCGAAGTGGACATTGCAGACATTGTGGACAATGCGACCATTCTGGTGTCGTCATCTTGGTAGTTGGCTTCGTTTGGTCAGTTTTGTTTATATCGTTCTTACACATACACAAGACATGACACCAAAGGCATGATGCAAGACAAGGGAAATAACTCTAAATGCCTATTCTATTATCTCCCTTCACTCTAATGTAACTATTCAGAAGTTACTTTCATACTACAATCAACAAAATGAGGGAGCTTAGTGGTTGCTCGATCTGCTAGAATTAGCAGCTAAATATTCCTGAAATCTCACCCGATTGTCTTAACTAAATAAGGAATACGTAAAAACAAAAACAAAAAAAACATAAAGCATCTATCCATCCACGTATGCATACATACATACATACATACATACATACATACATACATACATACATACACAAGCAGTGCCTGCATTATGCTACTTTCTCGTCACAAAAATGAATAATTTTTGAGTCGAATTGTAACATGTGATGAGAAATGGATCCACTACAACAACTGTAAAGGTTCAGCACAATGGTTGGACAAAGACGAGCCACCAAAACACAGACCAAAAAGCAAAATTCATCAAAAGAAGCTGATGGTGTGTGTTTGGCGGTCTGGCGCAGGTGTGATCCATTATGATTTCATTAAACCTGGCTCATCAATCACGGCCTAAGTATACTGCAGCCAACTGGACCAAATCATGCAGAAACTTACAAAAAAACCCCAAAAAACCCCCAGCCTAGATTAGTCAACAGATCCACTCCTATTTTATTGCAAGACAACGCCAGACCACACATCGCAAAAATGACATTGGCGAAACTACAGGAGTTCTCCATCATTCACCTTACTCACCTGATCTTGCCCTCACTGACTACCACTTCTTCCAGAATTTGGATAATTTTTTGATAGGAAAAAAATTTAATTCCGACGATGCTGTAAAACAGGCCTTCCAAGATTTTATTGACTCTAGATTGCCAGGCTTTTACAGTTCCGGGTTGGACAAGCTACCGCTGAAATGGCAAAAGTGTATTGATAATATGGTTGCATACTTTGATGAATAAAACTATTTCTTGTATTTATAAAACTTAGCAAAATTTTTTTTTCTTTTCTACAATTTTCATACTTGATGACCACATATATATGCTGTGTGGTAAGAAGCTTGTTTCTCCAACCACGTGGTTACGGGTTCACTCCCACAGCATGGCACCTTGGGCAAGTGTCTTCTATTATATCCTCGGGTCTACCAAAGCCTTGTGAGTGGATTTAGTAGACGGAAGCGAAAGGAAGCCCGTTGATTATATATGTATATATATATATCAGAGGCGACTCCAGGTGATCAACGTCATTCGGGCTCATAACAGATTTCGCATAAGGCATATGCCCGCTCGAAGAATTTCACATTTTTTCGTCTTATTTCTAGCCCCAAATGGCTTATTATTTTTTTTATATCTGGCACTATGTCTTTCTCTATTTCTAAGTTAAGGGCAAAAATAAAGCAACTCTGCAAAACACAACTGCTCTTTACATATAGACGCACAGAATAACAACAATCAAATAACGACAGCAGAGTGCACAACAAACATTAGCGATCTGTCGCCTTACTCTTGACAAGAGATGCCAGTTAGTATTTTACACCTCCCAGGCTCGTTCGTTGTTGAATAATTTTTCGTTCCTTTAAGAATGCTGTAAAACAGAAACTTTTCATAGATTGGAATACAGATCCTAATCTCTATAGAAATTTATTGTTTCAAGGAAACATTGAATTTGAATTACTTTTAATTTTTACGATTATAGATAACAACTCGGGCTGTAACTTCTGAGTCCGAGTCAGGTGCATGTGAACGATGTCGAGAGAAGGTCTGCTACGAATGATATTTTTTGACACAGGGCACCTCTAAGACGACCACCAGACGCTGAACGAAAATAAATAAACTGCGACCAGGCTCAATAAAAAGAGCCCAAGTTACTGGCTACAATTACATACTTGAAGTTAGTGTTGGCAGAAATTAAATCAGCTTGTAAATACGCGTTTCACTTTACTAAATTTATATTCGGGCTAAGCTCGAACAACCCAAGTGCCGGAGTCGCCACTGATATATCTATGTGTGAGTGTCTGTGTTTGTCTCCCCATCACCACTTGACAATCGATGTTGGTGTGTTTACGTCCCCGTAACTTAGTGGCACGGCAAAAGAGAACGATAGAATAAGTACCAAGCTTAAAAAATAAGTACTGGGTCGATTCATTCGACTATAAAATTCAAGGTGGTACCCCAGCATGGCCGTAGTCTAATAGTTGAACCAGGTAAAATGACACACGCACACACTTATACCTACACTCGTACACACACACACACAGGTGCATACACACATATGTAGGTTCGTAGCTAAGTGGATAGGGTGTAAGGCTCACGATAAAATGATGTGTTCGCTTTTTGGCCCGGGAGGCACGTTGTGTCATAGAGCAAGGCCCTTCATTTCACTTTGCTGCAGTTTACTCAGCTGATATGAGTACCAGTCGGATGTTAATGTAGCCCCTTCTCTTTCCCGCTGTGACATCGTGGTCGTTCCGCTGGGTCAAGAATGGGAAGGTCGAGAGCGACTCTAAGTCCACTCACAACTATATAGACTCCGTTTAAGAATTAGAGAAAGAATGATGTATATCACTAAGCTATACTAGCTTGCACGTAGTTTATATATATACATATAAAATACAAAATGGGACAAGAACGCAAAACATCCGGACAGTTAGGTGATACAAAGAAGGACAACAAAACATCTATACAGACGATACAAAGAAAACAAGGACGGGTCATTCGGAGTTTTCTTTCATCAGTCGAGTTCCAGATTATCGTCGCAATCTCAGCTGATTATACTCGAGATTGCTCCAATCTGGCCAGCCCCAAGGAAAAACTAAGCTAAGAGTATTATAGATAAAATCCAGGCTACATGTGTTTCATAGTTAGCAGAAGCTCTGAGGTGGTCAATTATCGAAACGATGGGTAGAACGAAAGCTGCTTTTCGGGCCAAGGATACTTTGATTATAAGAAGTTTATACTGTCGCTGGGAGATTTCGTGTTAACTCATTGGGAATTAACCTGGATTTTACCTACTCCATTCCCTAATTTTTGAATGTTTATTCGCATAACAACCCCAGTTGCTAACCGTGAACTATAAAATTAACTTTCTGCGTCGATAAACTACAAATGTTCCTGAAAGTTGTTTTATTTTATATCTTCTACGGATTGCTTGAAGCTCACTAGCTTCGTACACCTTGATCCTTAGATCTAATCTTTTCATATCCACCCATCCATCCATCCATCCATCCATCCATCCATCCACCCATCCATAAACTGACCATGAAACTAATACACTTTGTTGTTCCCTCACCTGTTCCTATCTTCTGTTTTTGTTTTTTGTACAATTTTGAACTAAACACACGCACGCACGCACGCACGCACGCATACGTACGTACGTAATACGTATGTATGTATGTATGTATGTATGTATGTATGTATGTATCTTTTACCTTCTAATTGTTTCAGTCATTAGACTGCAGCCACACTGGGGGTGGGGGCACCACCTCGAAAGGTTTAGTGCAATAAATCGACCCCAGTACTTTTTCTATCGGTTTTTTCCGCCGTGCCACTAAGTTACGTGGACGTAAACACAACAACACCGGTTGTCAAGTGGTGGTGGGGGACAAACACTTACACAAAGACACAGACATAGATATATACAGACACACACACACATACATATATACGACGGGCTTCTTTCAGTTTCCATCTATCAAACCCACTCACAAGGCTTTGGTCACCAGCCCCAAAGTTCCAGGCGCTGAAAAAGAACCCGGATCCAGGTGGTTACACAGCAACACCTGCGCCAAATCATTCACCTAACGGCTCAATAAAATCTCTGCACTAAGATCCCACCGCATCATTCTCGCTATCATTGACAATCCCAACGTGTTGCACGGGGTAGTAGACCCGTTTTTTCTATTTGTCTTTATTGACAATGTCATCGTCGTGTCATCAATGTTTTTCCTTTTTTTTATATTTCTCTATAACAGGTTTGTCTGGTTTCATGTTAAGTTGTTTTAGATGTTTCATTAATGATATTGTATATTCAGTGACCTAAATCTATAGTTTTCTTTTGACCCGGACAGGAAACAACACTGCGTTTAGAAAAGAATATTGTCGATTGAATCAATCTCGAAATGTCATTGTTATCTAATTTTATCGATCCCTTGAAGGAAGAGAGTGTGTTTTGAACTCAAGATGAAGACGTAGTAGCAATGCTTATTGTAGGAATATAATAAATCTAGTCATTAGACTGGATTGTCTTTAGCCTTTTCGTTACCATTTTTCTGTTAGCACACACTGCCTTTGCTTCAATTAACTTTGAAAATAACGAAGAATTTCGTAAAATAACTTTGTTATTATTAAGATAGTGTTACTCAAATTTCGTCGAGGTCGACTTTGTCTTTCATTCTTTCAGGGTGGATACAATAAATACCAGTGAAACACCGGGAATGGTGTAATCGACTAATCCTCTTCTGCAACATTTTAGGTTTTGTGCCTATAGTAGAATTATTAAGGATAATTTAGGATTATTAAAATGGTGTTTGGAACATAAATTAGTGGGAAATTTTGATTGAGACTTAATGTACGTAGATCACTTTAAAATAAGTTTCCTTCTTAGAACAATAGGCGGTTTCAAGCGCGTTGATACCGAAAGGTGTAAGGTTTTTAACGGAGATTTTTACTTTAGATTATCAACCCGTATTATTTTATCAACTCTCATTAGGATAAAAAAAAGGCAAGTTTGATCTCTACTGAATTTGAACTCGAAACGTGAAGGCATACTTGAGACTAAATAATTCAAGCTTTCAGTATCAGTTTGTTATTAATATATAATCTTGAATACATAAACGTACATAGGTACATATATACATACAGACATACAGAATAATGCATACATGCATACCGTGATATGGCTGTGAAGCATATTTGGATAAGTGTTATACAGTGTTTAAGACATCTGATATGGATCTCAATACGAAATGACAAGTCAAATACACAAGTGCGTGCACACACACACACACACACACAATCCGTGATGCTTCCTGGGGTTATTAGGTGTTTAGTGTCTTTGAATATCAGACACCGTCACCCAGGCGAGCCAGCCGAGGTTGATCAAGATCCAGCTTGACCTACATCTTGATCCTAGTGGCAGTTACTATTAGGTTGGCAACTAAGTTCCCGCCGCTTTTTTTTAAATTAAAATTTTTTTAAAGGTTTAATAAAAAATAACAACTAATTAATCAATAATGTATTCACCCTTGTTGTTTACAACTTCTTCCCAACGTTCAACAAGATTTTCAATACCTCGTTGGTAGAAATCACCCGATTTCAACTCGAAAAATTGATCCAACCAAGCTCTCAATTCTGCATCAATATTGAACGAAACTCCTCGCATAGCATTTGAAAAAGATCGAAAGAGGTGGAAATCCGTTGGTGCCAAATCAGAAGAGCACGGCGGGTGTGGCAGAACTTCCCAGCCATGCGTTTGAATGGCTTCCTTGGTCATATTAGCGATATGAGGGCGAGCGTTGCTGTGCAACAACAACAACAACAACAACAACAGTAGAAAAGTCCAGCTGCGCCAAAGGTGCGTCTTACTTTGATGCTGAGCGGAGGAATCCTAGAAGATCAACAATCAGGATCACCGAGATCTATCAAGAAAATAACTGCAAGGCATCCATAAGGGTGGCATTCATGGTTGTGTAATCAGCTAATGAAAGATTCACTATGATTCAAGCTCTCAATTCAGATTCATAATAATAGAATTGGATGGTGTGAAAGCAGCGAAAACGGGAAAAAATGTCACAATATATCACAGTGCTGTTGTTGGCACTCCGTCGCTTACGATGTCGAGGGTTCCAGTTGATCCGACCAACGGAACGGCCTGCTCGTGGAATTAACGTGCAAGTGGCTGAGCACTCCACAGACACGTGTACCCTTAACGTGGTTCTCGGGGATATTCAGCGTGACACAGTGTGACAAGGCAGACCCTTTGAATTACAAACACAACAGAAACAGGAAGTAAGAGTGAGAGAAAGTTGTGGTGAAAGAGTACAGCAGGGTTCGCCACCATCCCTGCCGGAGTTTCATGGAGCTTTAGGTGTTTTCGCTCAATAAACACTCACAACGCCCGGTATGGGAATCGAAACCGCGATCCTATGACCGTGAGTCCGCTGCCCTAACCACCACTACAGTGCAGGAGATATTAATACAACTTTATTTATTTACATTGTCAGACTCTATGCGATTGTATTTCTCTTGAAATCAGTTTTCTGTCAAGAGAACGAATGATATGTAGAATATTTCATAAACACCTGCCGATATTTTTGTGAAGTAGGAACAGATATCTTCACATTAAGTGAATCCAGTTAACATCTACGCATTGTGTTTATCTATTATTTACACACTGTGTTTATCCATCTATCATTTACACATTGTGTTTATCCAATGTACACCTACACATGGTGTCTTCAAGGAAGCCAACAAGTACAAAGCAGAGACAAAAGACATTGACATTGGTAAGGAGAAAGAACAAAAAAAATAAAATAAAAATAAACAAACAAAATAAAAAAAAATGACAAAAAAGAAAAACATACAAACAAAAATGTCGGAAAGCTTTAATTTAAGCTGAAATTGGAGATATAGAATACCACGCTAAAACTATGGCAACAAAGACCCAGCCATGGCCAAATAGCTGAGCAAAACTAGACAAAGTGGTAGAGAAAAATCATTGCACTAGTTATCGTCTGCGGTTTATAACCTGACGTCATCCATATACAAAAGATAGTTGATTGCCTTCTGGAAGCATTTGTATCCGATTCCAGTCTAATTTAGTATGTCATTAAAGGTATTGACACCAAGCAGAAAGAAAAAG
>NC_142933.1:22084937-22099937 GCF_046866305.1 Octopus bimaculoides
TATGTATATATGTATGTGCGCGCGCGCACATGCATGTGTATATATGTGTGTGTATAAGCATATATATGTATGCAGGAGTGGCTGTGTGGTAAATAGCTTGCTTACCAGCCACATGGTTTCGGGTTCAGTCCCACTGCATGGCACCTTAACAAGTGTTTTCTACAATAGCCTCCGGCCGACCAAAGCCTTGTGAGTGGATTTGGTAGACGAAAACTGAAAGAAGCCTGTCGTGTATAGGTATGTGTATATGTTTGTGTGTCTGTGTTTGTCTCCCCTGCCATTGCTTGACAACCGATGTTGGTGTGTTTACGGCCCCGTAACATTAGCGGTTCGGCAAAAGAGACCGATAGAATAAGTACTAGGCTTACCAAAAA
This sequence comes from Octopus bimaculoides, assembly GCF_046866305.1. Classification (NCBI taxonomy): domain Eukaryota; kingdom Metazoa; phylum Mollusca; class Cephalopoda; order Octopoda; family Octopodidae; genus Octopus; species Octopus bimaculoides. The sequence continues at coordinate 22,085,312 of NC_142933.1, forward strand.
TAAGTCCTGGAGTCGATCTGTTCGACTAAAGGCGGTGCTCCAGCATGACCACAGTCAAATGACTGAAACAATCAAATAAAAGAATAAATGAATATATATATATATATATATATATATATATATATATATATATATTATTTTGTCTGGGGAGTGTCATTCTCTTTTAGTGCCTTATTATTTAACACACCCACCGGTTCGATTTCCACTCATTTTACTTATTTATGTTATATATATATATATATATCTATGTGGCTTGTGTGTTTTCTCGTCTCTGTTTTGTTTGCATTGTCCTGTACCCAGATATGCACCTATACATACGGGTGGATGTCGGTATGCACATACCTGTACGTATATATGCATATACTCATTTACCATTTATATATATATATATATATATATATATATATAAATTAAAGGTAAAAAAACACAACAAACGTAAATCGTCACAACATAACAATGAGGAAAAGGTCGATAGCACAACAACGGCAAACAGGACAAAACAAGATACACGGATCATTCGCAGTCAATTGCTTCTTCAGTCGGAGTCTGGAATGTCTACATAGTTTCGCCCAATCCCCTCCGATACTACTCGAAACTACTAGAATGTATTAAGCTCTTGAGCAAGGCAAGCGAATGTACATATACAAACATATACAAATACACATATATATATATATATATATATATATATATATATGTATGTATGTATGTATATTTATATATATATATATATATATATATATATATATATATATATATATATATATATATATTGAGAGATAGAGAAGCTGATTGCATCTACCCAAGCGTGGAAATGGTACTTAGTTTTATTGACCCCGAAAGGCTGAAAAGCAATATCGTCTTTGGTCGAATTTGAGCTCAGAACATAAAGAACTGGAAGAAATATATATTCTTTTATTCTTCTATATGTTTCAGTCGAAGGGTTTTAGTCGAAGAAATCGATCCCAGGACTTATTTTTTGTAAGCCTTGTACTTATTCTATTGGTCTCTTTTTCCGAACCACTAAGTTACGGGGACATATACACACCAATATCGGTTGTCAATCGATGGTGGGTGGACAAACACAGACAAAAAGAAGCATACATATAAATATACATATACATATATACATATACGACGTGCTTCTTTCAGTTTCCGTCTACTAAATTCACTCTCAAGATTTTGGCCGACCCGAGGCTACCTTATAACCCACTTACTCAAGTTGCCACGCAGTGGGATTGAACCCAGGACCATGTGGTTGGGAAGTATATATGTATGTATATATATATATATATATATATATATATATATATATATATACCATTACATCCATCCCAGTATTAAGTTATTCTTTCTGCACAATAATATCAATGAGAACGTTCACACGCATATACATCCATATATAAAAGATAACAGTGACGTGAAATTTGATTTGCAAGATAAATATTAAGCTTTTACATTGTGTGTTTGTGTTTGTGTGTATGTGTGTGTATTCGTGCGCGCGTGTATGTGTGCATGCGTATACATGCGTGTAATGCCTGTACATGTATATTTAGATGTATATGTATAAATATAAGTACACAGACACACAGCAATATATATATAATATGTATAATACATATATACATGTATACATAAACATATATAATATTCGAAGAAAAGAAGGGTAAAGATAGCCACCCCATTATTACTGTTTTTTACATTAATAATACTTCACATATTTACTTTATGCATATATATATATATATATATATATATATATATATATATATATATATATATATATATATATATATATATATATATATATATATATATATATATATATATATGTATATATATATATATATATATAAAGGAGACTACTAGGTGGACTGTTAATGTGCTAGAAGAAGGTGATCCTCTTCTAGCACATTAACAGTCCACCTAGTGGTCTCCTTTGTATATACATATACAATAATCCTTTGAGATCTCAGATATTTTTTCTGAATCTCCCTGATTCTTTCAATGTGCTTGTTCCTTGGTATTAAATTGATATTAATATCCAATTTTTTACTCTACTGTTTTAATACATACATACATATATACATACATACATACATACACACATATATATATATATATATATATATATATATATATATATATATATATATATATATATATATATATATATATTCAAAATAAGCAACACGGATTTCAAAGATGATTGCAGTACGCACGTTTCATGCTACCCCATGATTGAATATTTGATCACCTATCCTTTTGGAATGGTTTTTGTATAATACCATACCATACGATATTCTGGTGCCTACGCATAAGTACCATATTCAATCTTGAATCTAAATCTAAACCTTCTATATATATATATATATATATATATATATATATATATATATATATATATATTCATATTCATACACATACGTACATCAAAACTTCTGTTACGTGTAAACATAACAGGCTGAATATTGTTGTTTAGGGCAGACAAGAAAATGTACGCATCTTCATAGAGGTCAGCTGCCCTACTGATGTGAATATCTCTGAAAGTCAAAGAGAAAGAGGATAAGTGCAGACAACTGTTTTGGAACCCTCAGCTTTTACATCCAGATTTTAGATTTACATTCATACCAATAATAATCGGTGTACTTGATTTTCTGAATAAATGCCTAAGTGACAGTCTGGATAAGTTAGGGTTTTCCGAAAAAGAAATCAGCTAGCCAACTTGCACGTTACAAATACAATCTGTAAGTGGAAGAGTGAAAATATGCAAGACTTTTCTCAATTTTAAAACTTGAATTAAAAAAAAAATTATTTACATTCCAGTGACGGAGCTTTGTATCTTTGTTAGAAACCAGCTCCTTCCCCAAAGGAAAATTCCAAACAATTAAAAACGAAGAGAACACACACACACTCAAACACCCCCCGCGCGCGCAGACACACACACAGACACACACAAGGAAGTTTATTTGTGAAATTTCAGCGGAATCTGCTATGTGCTCACTTTTTTATGTGACGGTAAGTGTTCTGTAAAAGTCGTTACTAAACGTTTTTAGTCATCTGTTCTTTGTTTCTTAATCGATTTATTTGGAGCCATCGGGAAAACTTGTAGGTAGTAACTCAACTTAATAGAAATAGCAGTCACAACATCTCTCAAACAGCACCTTGCCACGTTGAAAAAGAAAAGCTGCATAGATAACTTGGTACTAGATACACGATACCTCAATAAAAGACGTGATGGTCACAGCTGAAACACTTTTGATCATAGATTTACTCGAACAGGACTTGGCGTGGGAATAAACAACAGCGACAACAATATAGATTTACACAAAATATTCGTTTTCAAAGAACTGAACATATAAATGTTACTCAACAGCTGATGCTTTATAAATGAATTACCCTATATATATATATATATATATATATATATATATATATATATATATATATATATATATATATATATATATATATATATATATATATATATATATATATGAATACATATATATGAATATATATATATGAATATATATGTATGTATATATATATATATGTGTATGTCTATATATCTATGTATGTATATGTATGTATATATGTATGCATATATATATATATATATATATATATATATATATATATATATATATATATATATACACACATACATATTTATAGGAGGAATTTCAACCATGTTTCGTGGTCTGCTACCACAACAGCTCCTTTATAGGATCCAGTTAGCTGAAGACATCATCAGGAGGAACCACGTCCGGTTTCGGCCCCTACTCCTCTACCGTTTTAACGTGGCGGGGCCCCTCCTTTCGGAGGTGTCTTCAGCTCTGATGTTGGGTGCATGTCTTCTTTCACTGTTTGTGACTGTTCTAATTCAACTGTGGAATGTCCCTCGCTATGGTTATTTTCCAGGAGGAAAAGGCTCGTGGCTTAGTGGTTAGGGGTGTTTGACTCATGACTGTAAAATTGTAGTTCCGATTCTTGGACCGAGCAATGCGTTGTGTTCTTGAGCAAACCAATTCATTTCACGTTGCCCTAGTCCACTCAGCTAGCAAATATGAGTAATCCTGCGACAGTATCCCGTCCAGGGGAAAAATATATACGCCACAAAAAAACAGGGAAGCGGCCTTATGAATCTACAGGACTCGCGAAGGAGCATTATCCTTTTTTTATGTATGTATATGTGTGTGTGCATATAAGCAAAAACTTAAAGTAGAATTTAGTATGAATTTAGAGTCAGGAAAAAAGTTAGTAGAATTTAGTATGAAAATTTCAGTCAATATCGATATTATAATTGTTAATTTCCTTGATATCACTTCAAACTTAAATACAAGCAAATATCTTCCTTACAAAAGCCAACGGAAAACTCATATACGTACAACTAAACTATTTTATCATCCATAATCTTTAAAAATCTTTATGAATGTTATTAACAATCGGATTTCCACCAGCTCTTTCGATGAAAATCCTCCTAACTTCTCTAATGCACAAATATATCACAAGATCAAATAGAAATAGCATGAAGGTTTTCTACGAAAATCATATAAAAATATTATAAAAATCTTATTACCACTTCAATATCAAAGAGCAACAAAAGAAATCATGCAATCAAAAATACAAAACAGGCCAAACCCTTCATCTCTGCGTAATTTTAATCTTACTTATTCTTATCCCCTCAGCAAAAAGTACCTTGATAAAGCATTGATATATCGAGCCAATGTATTTTTTATCTGGTGATATAGGTTGAAACTATAGCGGTCTCACAACGATTAATTTAAAGGCCAATATTCTCAATAGTTATTCTCCTTTCAGCAACCAGAAAATAAAATCATCATATCATTGTCTAAATATATCTGGAGTCTTAGAGACAAAAATATATTAAGATAGACTGGCAAGTTATTGAAAACTCCACTCATACCAACGGCTCATAGATACCAACTCTGCCTAGCAGAGAAATTCAATATCCTAAATAAAGGATCTTTTTACTATTACATAAAAAGTCAGAACTAGTCTTAAAGTGTCTACCTGAGGGTTATTACCTTCTGAGCCAATTCCAGCAACAGACTATCTAAATTCCTGGAATTATTTGTATCGACCATCAATGTAAAAACTTTATCAAAAATACACTTGTCATAAACATTTTTGAAAAAACATCTCATACGACTTGTTATAAAACAACTTCAATATCCACAAAATAGCTTTTACATTTACTAAAAAAATTTTTAAAACTTTTTAATCTTTTAAATTTTTATTTCACATTTTTATTTTTCATATTTAATTTTTGTTTTCATATTTATTTTGTAATCATTGCTTGCATCACTCCTCCATCATATTTATCGTACAATTCTTTTATAACTCAAACTCCATTCAATTTGTTAATAATCTTCATTATATTTAATTTAAAATGCTTTTAATGTTTTTATTCTTAAATTTTAATTTCTATGTTAATTTCAATGTTAAATTTATCACCAAAGTTTTAATTTATTTTCAAATTTTCGAAGTGGATTCATTACAAAAATACAGTTACATATAGAATAATAAATAAATATGCAGATTAACTGCCAGATAATTGGACATAAAAATGTTGAAAGATATGTCAAAGGGCCATATACATATATAAATAGATGTATAGATAGACATGTAAATACGCAGAGTAATATGTAAACGTGTACATAGCCACAGAGATATACAGACATATATATAAGCATACATACAGAGTGATGGGCCGATTGACAGACTGATAAACTCATAGTTATCTCTAGTTAGGTCAGTAGATAGATATATACATGTGTATGCGTGTATGTATGCGATATACCTTATATGTATGTATGTATGTATGTATGTATGGATGGATGTATGGATGTATGGATGTATGTATGTATGTATGTATGTGTATGTGTGTGTGTGTGTGTGTGTGTATGTATGCATATAAGTATATGAGTGTGTGTATATGTATATATATGTATGCATGTATGAAGTACCTAAGGTATATATTAAGCAACGACCGGAAATATTTAACATCTAACGCAGATGTGCTGGAATGGGAGGGCTGTTTCATTATAGAAATTCGCCTCGTAAAATATTGTACGCAATGGATTGGTTAGACAATCTATCTTGAGGACACCAGGCTTCGTAAGCAATTATTTTATAGCATACCAGTTCTCGGTAAGCGTCCCCAGCATCCCATCCACATGAACACTGTTGATTTTGGGATATCTTGCACTGAACAGTTGCGAATGGTGATTTATAACTAAGAAGAGCAGCCTGCAGTTTGGGAAAAATCGAACTGCACATCAAATAATGAAACCTAATGTCCGAAAAACTGAAGGCTGCTGAAATTCTTTATGGCAGAGGATCCTGGGGTAATCTCACATGAACTGTCTGTGGTGGTATTACACTTTCAAAAGTTGAGCTTGTCATAAATTAAAGGTCACATATCAGGTGACCAGCATAGAGTGTTTATATGCATACAACTCCGATAGTTCCATTGGAACAGTGCTGTGCTTTATGGCCCAAAAAGTTAAGAACTATTACCGGGTATAAAATCTATATTAGACAAATGTACAACGGTGGTGCTAATTTTCATGAGATCCTTGAGAAAATTCTGCGAGATTAATCACAAAAATTTCAAAGTAAAGATGAGGTAGTCAGGTAAGAATTCATGGCAAGAATACTATCAAAGAATACCATCAAACTTGTCGCAGGAATATGTCTGTCACGAGAAACTGAATATGCTTTAACTGAAGTTGACGACCATATATGTACATGTATATGTACATGTATATGTATGTATGTACACATATATGAATGTGTGCGTGCGCGTATTCGTGTTTGTCTGTGTGTACGTGTGCGTGTGTGTGCGTCTTTTATCTTTTACTTGTTTCCGTCGTGAGACTGCGGCCATGCTGGGGCACCACCTTGAAGAAATTTTAGTCAAATAAATCAACCCCAGTTCATTTTTGAAGCTTAGTACTTATAGATGTTTTCGATGTAGTTTGGATTCTTTGCAATCAAATTTGATGGCAAAGAATCCAAACTAGATCGAAAACATCTATATTTTATTGGTCACCTTTGCCGCTAAGTTATATATATATATATATATATATATATATATATATATATATATATATATTCATAAACACACACACACACACACACACACACACATATATATATATATATATATACACGCGCACACAAACATTCAATATATATTGTGATTCGTGGGAGATAAGTTCTTTGCCTTCCTCATCAGATCAGTGTATATGTTTGCGTGAATGTGTGTGTGAGTATGCATGTGTACATGCACATGTACATGTTTGAAATGTAGGTGTGCGCATGTTGAATGTGTATGTGCATGTATGTGTGTGCAATTGTGTGCACATGTAGTGATATATGTGCGCACATCTCATATTGACATAAAATATGAATGTTGAATATTACTGCTGCATACATGCGCACAAACTCTCTCACATATACAGGCACATATATACATACATTTAGTTGTATTTCCCTTTACACACACACACACATACACACACACACACACACACACACACACACACACACACACACAGAACAGATACGAGAAGTGAGGTGAGTGAGTAAATGTATATTCCATATATACTTACACACACACACACACACACACACACACACACACACACACACACACACACACATATATATTCTGTTTCATTAGATCCATTTACTATGCAATGATTGACCATTTATTAATATCGTACGTTATTGATAGTCCAGCGTGTATATCTATAAATCAGTTGTGCGATCGGCAGTACAAGCCTCAAAACTCTGACAGTGATCCCAGCACAGAACGCTACACACAAACACGCGCGCGCGCGAATATATATATATATACACGCATGCGTACTCACACATATTCACACGTTTATATTGATCGCGTAACTAACGTGATATACTAAATATGATATTTATGACAAATAGTATTCATGAGTGGCCAGCTATTTGATAGTAAATGGGTCAATTGAAAGAAAACGGAAAAGTATGTTTATATGAAACACACACACACACACGCACGCACACACACACACACACATACACACACACACACACGCACACACACACACACACACATACATACATACATACACTGCGCACACAGACATTAGCATATACATATACATAATATTCTTGTATAATTTTATGGCTTCATCTCCTTCCTCAGAATTTTGTAGGATAGTTTACTGTTTTCTCCTTTTCTTTTGGGGTGGAAGTAATTGTTTATTGTTCAATGTACAACAGAAAATGAAGTTTCGAATTCAGTTAAAGTTTAGTATCCAGCATTGGGTTACTTTGTGGAAATGATTTTTTACACTCCCGTTGTTTGAAATGCATTGAGTGAGAAAGTCGAAATCGAATTAAAACATCCTATACTCATATTTCTTTGTTATCCAGCGTATATGTGGAGGCATGTCTCGATATATTTATATCCCATTGGTACAGCTTATGTACAATTATATTTATATCATTTGTGAATGTTAAACAAAAGTTTTCAAAGTTTATGTATACCTTCATCCATGACTCCGAACGCGTTCAATAACATTTAAATGTGTTTCACCGGGAGGTCATTGAAACTGGTGATGATTTGACACATGAAGATGAGATCATCATTTGTTGTGGAGTAGAAATATTTTACCACATAGCCGGACTCCATTTTCGGCTGACAGCGAAATGCTCTTTACAGTCCAGATTAAAGTCTTTGCCTATCCGAAGCATTTTCATACGTCCAGGCTTGTTTTCAGAATTTTAGTTAGCTCCTGTTTCATACACAGTAACATAAAACTTTCCTTTCATAAGTTCCCAGTTATTTTAGTAGTTGAAAAAAAAAAAAAAAAACCCAAAACCGGGAATCTTTTTCATATATGATATATGGACGTCGGGGAAATATAATCCTGTGTATCATATGTGATATATAGAACAAATAAAGGGTAAATGGAGGAAATGTTTATCATATATGAAACATGGACGTCGAGGAAATATATCTTGTGTATCATAAGTGATACATAAGACAGACAAAGTGTAAATGGAGGCAAGTGTCTGAGTTCGCGTCTCTATTTCATCCTTCACACCTTCGTATATTATTCTGTAAAACCTAATTAATTGATTGTGCTGAAGACGCTCAAGACATCGAAATGTATATAAGCAGAGGATGGGAAAAATTCAAACAATATAGAATACATAACTTTAACTAGTTCTTTCGGCTTTACATTCAAGATAAAAGCCGTACATACTTACCATGCAAAATCTCATTCTAATCACTGGACTCTCCTGGTGCAATGCGTGTTTATGTCTGTCTGTCTGTTTGTGCATATATATATATATATATATATATATATATATATATATATATATAAAGTTTGATAGAACAAAATGGAATTTATTACAAAGTTTCAAAAGTTGCTCAAAGAGTGAAAATTTCGTGCGTGGCTCTTGTGTCACTTTTGTATGTTGCTACAAATTAAAAATAAAAAAGGATCTCTCTAAGCATGTGCATATATATATATATATATATATATATATATATATACACACACACACACACACACACACATATATATATATATATATATATATATATATATATATAAAAGTCAATGTGTGTGTGTTCGTGTGTTCGTGTGTTTGTGTGTTACTTCTATACTTGAAAACGACTGGACCGGTCCTAATGAAATTTAGAACACAAAATCCAAGCCAAGGGAGAAGGGTAATGCCGTATGTTTCATACAATTTTTTTTTTGGGGGGGGAGGGGTGCATAAAGCCCCCCGTGAAAATTCATATGCTTCGGATTTTGATGAAATTTGAACCATAGGTGTTAGAAATAAAATAAAAAATATACCCAAAATTTCCATTTCTTTGGATGATTCTGAGACCCCATAATAGGAGCTTAACCCCCAAATTTTAATCATTTTTCATGGACCAAAATTACTGAATGGATCCTTATGATATTTGGAACTTAGATTCAATGCGTAAGGGCTGGTATAATGCAGTATGTTTTGTTTGAATTTGAGGGGGCTTAAAGGGGGCAGAACTCCACATGAAAATTCATAAATTTCCGATGTTGAGGAAATTTCAGCCATAGGTAATTGACACAAATCAAGAAGTTTTCCCAAAGTTTCCGCTTTTCATGAGGATTCCAAGACCCCCTAATAGGGGCCTTAACTCCCAAATTTTAGTCATTTTTTTTTAATGATCCAAAACAAGGTTAAAAGTACTGAATGGATGTTTATGAAATTTGAAAATTATTTTCTATGCATAAGGGCGGATGTAAAGCAGTTCATGTTTGAAAGTGACGGGGCATAAATGAGGCCATAAACCCCATGAAAATTCATATATTTTTGTTGAAATTTTAACCATAGATATTAGACACAAATGAAATAATATTCCTAAAATTTCAACTTCTTAGGAGGTTAGTAAGATCCCTTAATGGGGGCTTAACCTCCACAATTTAGTCATTTTTCCTAAGCCAAGACGAATACAATTGTAGTCTTGGAAGCTGTAGAATCACCCGAGGATACAAGATGAGCGTTATTTGTCATTCAATGGTACAACAGTGTAAGAGCTTGCTTTGAGATATGCTTAGATTGTGATTTCTGCAATGTGGTGCATAAATTGTCAAGTAAAGGAGAGGCATAAAGTTATTTGGTTGCAGACCTTCTTTGAATCTTTTTATTATCACTGGGTTAGAGATAGTATCCAGATGGTAACATTAATTTCTAGGCCTTTCCAAATAAGTGATTGGTCATTCAAAGAGACTTGTAGATTGCAAATTTATTCTGTTCACTTATCTATCGGCATAGTGATCATTGGCAAATTCCAGAGGTGACACCTTCATTTCCCCTTACACAGTTTCCCCTTACACGTCACACAGTTGTTAATGTTTATTTGAGTTGGATCACGTCCTTCCAATTGCTATAGACCCGTAATGCATCTTACGGCTGTGCCGATCACCTGTATGGTGAGGAATCCTACATTGGGAGTAGTAACGACTAGGATAGAGTAGGTGATTACTTATTGTGATCATTCGTCTTTTGGTTTCCTCTAGCTTTGCTCTCTTTTACAAACCCAGGGAACATGCATATATTTCCGATTTCAAAGAACTCCCACATTTTTGAGCTCCATGTGCTCCATGTGCTCCATTTTTCAGGAGCAAAAACCTTTGAATGGGTTTTTATAAGATTTGGATTTTGGAATCTGGACATAAAGATGAGTGATATGGGACAAATATGTCATGATTAGAATTTTGTTAGGGTGTGTAAAGAGGAAAAGAACCCCCATTAAAATTCTTAATCTGCAATTTTGATGAAATTCGAATCAGAGGTATTCCAGTTCATTAGAAAATATAAAAGAAAAGTCTAATTCTTCAATTCCATGTGACACGGGCAACGCCGGGTATCTCTACTAGTATATATATATGTGTGTGTGGGTATGTGTCTATATGTGTGTGTTTATATATATATATATATATATATATATATATATATATATATCTAACACTACATTATCCAATCTCTTCTCTTTTATGACCGTAGTGTGGTATACGAGGGCGAACTGGCTGCTGTTGTTAGCACGTGACGTTATGACATAGATCATCCCCTCGTCAGTAATTCACCTCTAAGTATAGGCATCTAATCGTACGCTCAAGTAACACACACACAGCAAAAATTAACACACACACAGACACACACACGCACACACACACACACACACACACACACACACACACTCACATACACACATATATACGACAGGCTTCTTTCAATTTCCGCCTACCAAATCCACTCACATGACTTTGGTCGGCCCGAGGCTATAGTAGAAGACACTTGCCCAAGGTGCCACGCAGTAGGACTGAACCCCGAACCATGTAGTTGGGAAGCAAGCTTCTTACCACACAGCCACTGTTGCGCCTATATGCATATATATATATGCATATTATATGCATACAATATATGCACATATATATGCATATTAATACGTATATGATTTGATATATGTATATATATATGTATACATATATCAAACCATATACATAATAATATGCATGCACACTTGTACACAAATACACACACACACACACACACACCTACACACAGAGTGTGCGATTGATAAATTGTTGCCATCTCATACTTTTAATTTCGCGCATGCGCAGTGTTTGCTTTTGATTTTGTCTACTACACAGTATAGTAGGGTGAGTGACGCAATTCACTCTGCCAGGAATTTGGAAACGACATGTTGTATTGCTTGGAATTCGCGCCGGAAGCTCCAATACGAACATTTAAGTGTGCTTGGGCGTCAATCTGAGGACACTGCAATCTGAGGACATGTACCGAGAATGATAAAAATCAAATATCCAGTCAACATCATGGTGTTTGGAGTGATCACTGTTGGTGGCGACCTTATGCTTCCATTCATCTTTCCACACGGCCTCAGGCTCAGCACGGAGGCCTACATCAAGTGCCTGGAGGCTATAGTAGAAGACACTTTCCTAAGGTACCACGTAGTGGGACTGAACTGGGAACCATGTGGTTGGTAAGCAAGCTACTTACCACACAGTCACTCCTCCGCCTATGTTATTTTCATTTTTGCATAATTTAGACGACAGTTTATTCACCGCACTCTGTATGCACTCTGTATGTATTTATGTATGTACACACACACGCACACACACACACACACACACACACACACACACACACACACACACACACACACACACACACACACACACACACACACACACACACACACACACATCGTATTTCTACTTGTTTATAGTTCTACCGTTCGGGTACCAGGCTGAGTGTCGGTTGTTTTTCTTGTGCCATTTGAGTTTATCGTCTGTCTAGTGTTTTTATTTCATTAAATTTGCCACGTCTGTCTATATATCGTACGATCACGCATTGGTCAGCTTATCTGCGATACACTCGCCAATGCAGACTTTTAGTAGTGCGTAAGTCTACACTTATGTATGTATTTATGTATACGCGTCCATCTATCTATCTATCTATCTATCTATCTATCTATCTATCTATCTATCTATCTATCTATCTATCTATCTATCTATCTATCTATCTGTCTGTCTGTCTATCTATCTATCTATCTATCTATCTATCTATCTATCTATCTATCTATCTATCTATCTAACTACTTTCTCTCGCTGTCTCTCCTCTCTTCCTCTTTTTCTATGTACTATGTGTGTATATCGGTGGTAATGTTTGTGTGTATACACACACACATTTAAATATATACATATTTAAATATATTTTTTCTTATGTATACACCAAGTGAATGAACATGTGTGTGTGTGTGTGTGTGTGTGTGTGTGTGTGTATGTAGAAGGGTACGGGCGAAGAAATTCTTCCTGTCAAATAGCATGTATTAATGACTGATTAAACGTCTGTGATGGGAACCAAGGACAGCTAAAATAAAGTTTACAAGCAAATCGGAAGACTAGGTGGTATCAGATTTGAGTAATAAGTCGACCTTACGTCATTTGAAGAAAAATGCATACAAAGGGGATAAGGAATTCTTCTAGTTTATATTTTGGCAACATTACTTTCTTAGAATGGTAATCTATCTTCATAGAAGGCGAGACATACCTATACTAAAGAAAGGACTGAATAAGAGGTTTTGTTAATTTATATTTTATAATTTTGATTTCTTATTTCTGTTGATTAATTTTGTCCTGTCCATTTTAAAATTTATATTTTTGATCTGCATTTTCATAAATTTATTTGGTATTTTTTATGAATCTGTGTGTTGCTCTTTATCAAGGGAATGCTAAAAAATAGAACATGGGTATAAAACAATTGAAAACTATAGGCGATCCATCAGTGCTCTCAAAGCTACTCACCTGATGACGTGCAAGTACAAATATATTGTATTGTATTTATATAATATTTATATAATAACATGTATATGTGAAACACTCAGCAACTAATAGCTGTTGGTGATGCACAGAAACAATTGTTGTGATTTGGATTAAAACCTATTAATTCCATCCTCTTGTGTAGTAAATGCCATAAATATGTGTATATATATATATATATATACAATCGTACACACACATTCAAACGTATGTCTGCATGCAGGGGTTGGACAAAATAATGGAAACACCTTGTGAAGAGGAAGTTTTATCTAATATGTGTTAGTTCAGCTTTGGCACCAATCACAGCTTTAAGACGTCGATGAATTGACTCGCACAGATTCTGAGCGGTTTTAGGGAAATTTTGAGCCTTTCCTCAAGTAAAATCTGCTTTAGCTCTTTCTGTGATGGTGGTGGATGGAAACGGCTTCTCAGTTGCTGCTCCAAAAGGCACCATAAATGTTCGATTATATTGAAATCCAGTGATTGTGGAGGTTAATATAAGTGGTTTATTTCATTTCATTGTGTGTTCGTCGTACGAGTTATGAATAACATTTGCGTGTGAGTCGATGCATTATCGTCCTGGAAAATTGCACTACAATTAGTGAGCAATGTTTTTACCATAGGATGGACACAATCAGCTAAAATAGTCTTGTAATCCTTGGTGTTAACTCTGCCATGTAAGAAAAACAAACAAACTCAAGAGCTAT
>NC_142933.1:22107437-22122437 GCF_046866305.1 Octopus bimaculoides
ACATACATATGTATATATTAGGAGTATGTTTCTATACATAGAAATATTATGAAAAGGTATTCAACATATAGAAGTAGAATTAAGAACAATACAACAATAGTAATTTAAACTATGATGTAATAATAATAATAATAATAATAATAATAATAATAATAATAATAAAAGCAGCTAAAACTGTGATTTAACCCCGATGCCACTCCAAGTTTCACGCTATTGCTTTGCAGCACGACAGAAATGTTTTATCAGATGTAAAGAAAAGCGGTAATGCGAAACTTGGAATAACGACGTAGTGAAAGCTCAGTTTTAATTGCTTTTATTATTATTATTATTATTATTATTATTATTATTATTATTATTATTATCATAAGAATTTTTACCATTATCATTGTCATTATTATTGTTATTATTACTGTTATTATTATTGTGGTTGTTGTTGTTGTTGTTATTATTATTATTATTATTATTATTATTATTATTATTATTATTTATATACTCACATGTACATACGCACATATATAAATATATGTCTGTATAAATTTTAGTATAGGTATGCATGTATATTAATATGTACATTTCATATTTATGTAATATGTATGTATACATCTGTATACGAGTATGAATTGTATTTGCATACATACAAATACACACATAATTTCATATAAATTTCATATATGTATTAGGAAAAATCAGCCATGACTTTTTGAATGTCCCAATAAGTCGGAAGAGAATTAAGAGCAAAGAGGAATGATGGATGAGAGAAAGATACAGAGAACGAGAATAGATAGAAAGATAGATAGATAGATAGATAGATAGATAGATAGATAGATAGAAAGAAAGAGTGTGAGAGACTGAAAGCAAGAAAGAGTGAAAGAGAGGGAAAAAGACAGAGATAGTTGGGTAGGTTGTGCGGTATGTGTGTTTGTAATAGCTTTTGGACAGAAGTGTAGTAGATTCGTCATGTTTGTCCTTCAGACATTAGATTCTATCTTGTAGTTTCCTCCCATAATTCCATAGAACTTCTCCTCTTTCTGAAGGTACCCTAAATTCCTGATGGTTTTGTATTGGTCGGGTACTTCCATCAGAGCGTGTAAGGCAAACACTGCTTCCGGATGTTTGGATTTGCCTACTGTTCCGTGGTAATCGACAAACTGGAAATTGTCGAATTTCCGACGTGGTAAACAGTTGTCAAACTCCTCCATGATATCCCACGGGCCGTCGCCAACGCCGACCACGATGATACTAAGAGGATACTCAGATGCTTCGACTATGGCTCTCACTGTTTCGCCTTGTTCGTTTATCTGGCAAAAGAAAATAGAATATATATTATTATACAAAGACATATATATATATATATATATATATATATGTGTGTGTGTGTGTGTGTGTGTGTGTGTGTGTGTGTGTGTGTGTGTGTACACGAGTGAGTGGACAAATGAAAGAAAAGGGCACCCAGCGTATTTAGTAGGAGTCACATGTATTATTTAAAACTGTTTGATTCGGTTCCGTGCTACTTCAAGCTTCGCAGGCCTGAAGGAGTCGGGCTCCTGTTAGGGGCCAGTAAAACTTGAAGTAGTACGGAACCAAAACACACTGCTTTAAATAATAATAATAATAATAAGGATAATAATAATAATTTTTGTCACAAGGGCAGCTTGAGGAAGGTGGGGGATGAGTCGATTACACCGACCCAGTGTTCAAATGGTACTTATTTTATCGACCCCGAAAGGATGAAGGGCAAAGTCGACTTCGGCGGAATTTGAACTCAGAACGTAGCAACGGGCAAAATACCGCTAAGCCTTTCGTCCAGCGTGCTAACGATTCTGCCAGTTCGCCGTCTAATAATAATAATAATAATAATAATAATAATAATAATAATAATAATAATAATAATAATAATAATAATAATAATAATAATAATGTCCTGCCACATAAGCAGGAGGGTTGCAAGCGTAAGTGCAGAGGTACCAAGGATCAACTCCTGATAGACAAAACTGTACTTAGGGACTGCAAGAGGAGGATAAGTAACTTAGCCATGTCATGGATCGATTATCGTAAGGTGTACGATATGATCCCACACTTTTGGATAATGGAATGTATGAACCTATTTGGTATTGCATCGAAATTTGAGCGATTGCTTGGAAAAAGTATGGCGAAGTGGAGGACGGACCTGACAGCGTACGGAAGAAATTTAGGGACAGTAGAAATTAGGAGAAGCATCTTCTATGGAGACTGCCTGTCCCCACTGATCTTTGAACTGTACTTGATACCACTAACACTGATTCTGAGGAAAGCAAAAGCTACGTATGTATTTAAAAGCCGCCAACAAAAGGTCAACCATTTGTTATTCATGGATGACCTCAAACTTTATAGTAAAGATGATGCTCAAGTCTGTTCCCTCGTTGATACGGTGTATACCTTCAGTGCTGATATTAGAGTGGAGTTCGGACTGAGAAAGTGTGGTGTGTTAGTCTTGAAGAGAGGCAAAATCAAATGTATGGACGGGCTATTGATATCATTGGGGGAGGTTATGAAGAGACGGGCCATAAGTACTTGGGGATTTTGGAAATGGAGAAATTGATGGAAAAAGAAATGACAGAAAAATTTAAGGTGGAGTACTTGCGCAGACAGACTGATCCTTAAGTTGAAATTAAACGGGATGGAATATGACTGAAGCTATCAACACCTGGGTGGTTTCACTCCTTAGATATGGAGCAAGGGTTATCGCATTGACAGTAGACGAACTAAACAGCTTAGACAGAAAGACAAGGAAATTACTGACTAGATATGGGAAAATCCACGCCAAAAGTGACACAGACAGACTGTATGTACCAAGAAAAAGAGGAGGAAGAAGACTTATTGGATGTGAACACAGCATTAGAGCAGAAGAAAACAACATAGCGTGGTATGTAAAAATGCCACAGAACCCCTACTATTAGAAGTAAGAACGTCAGACCTGTGTAGGATGAAAGATTGCACTGTACAAGCAATTGAAAACGAATGAAACTGAAAATAGGTGAGTAAAGAAAAAAATGCATGGACAATTTCATAGGGATGCTGAAGATAAGACAGAGAAAAAAGATGGCTGTGGATGACTAAAAGTGATTTAAAACCAGAAACGGAGGCTCTAATCTGTGCTGCTCAAGAACAAGCATTAAGAACAAACTACATAAAATACAGAATAGACAACACATCAGAAAGTGATAAGTGCAGAATATGTGGACAAAATGGTGAAACCGTATGGCATATTACCAGCCAATATACGCCACTAGCCCAGAAGGAATATGAGAGATGCGACGACAATATAACAAGACTTGTCCATTGGACACTTTGCAATAAGTACGGACTTGACGGAGGAAAAAATTGGTCCGACCACAAACCCGAAGGCATCATCGAAAATGATAATGCAAAGATCCTGCGGGATTTTATGATTCAGTGCGACCATGATATAGAGAATAGGAAGTCAGACATAGTCTTAATCGAAAAAGAAAGCAAACTATGCTGGATCATAGATATAGCATGCCCAGGTGACAACAAGGTATGCGATAAGGAAGAAAGAAATGTCGATAGATATGACAGGTTAGCTTGGGAGGTTAAGCAGTTGTGGTCGATGAAAAAGGTGGTAGTAGTACCAATAATTGTCGGAGCCCTAGGAACAGTGAGTAAAAATCCTGAGAAGTACATGGAACAAATAGGGGCTGCAATAAGGGTGGAGCACTTGCAGAAAACAACACTGCTTGGAACAGTTCAAATGCTCCGGAAGGTGCTCGGAAAATAAGAGGTGTTACCTTAGTTCACTGGTAGTGATAATAATATGATAATAATAATAAAAATAATAGCTGTTAATTAAACACTATATTGTATATATCATACATAATATTTACATTATGAGTTATACATAGTTTCGAAACTGGCTTGCATCCGAGCTTCCTGGATGAATGGCTAGTTCCATATAGAGACTCCCCACCCAGAACAGCTGAACACTAGAATAAATTCTCTTTCAGTTCTTTTCGTACAGAATATGATCTAGATTTCTTTAACCACAGGGTTAACAAGTATTCTGTTCAATGTTGGCAATTTCCTTAACTTTAATATTTTTATTGATACTTTTATTACCATGACATTTTATTTCATTTTATTAGCTCCTCTATTGTCATTTCAGTTACTGCATTTTATTACCGTCAGATAATTTATTACCATTGTTTCGCATTTAAATCTTTCATCAGTTATTTTATTGCTATTTGTAGCATTCATGATACTTCCTCCTTACTCTAGTTTTTACCTAGAAGTGGTTTACGAGTCTGCAATACTCAAGTAATCTAGCTACCTCGCGCCAAAATGTTTCCATGATATCGTACAGTCACAATTACTAAACATATAAAGAAAGACGAAGCTGTTCCATGCATACTCCCCAATATAGTAACTAACGTTAGCATTTACATATTTAACATATTTAGTACAAAAAAAAAAAGAAAGAAAAAGAAAAGAAAGAAACTAGCTAGAAATTTGTCCGTGAATGATTAATATTTTTTGGCTTTACCGTATTCAAAAGAGCAGACCCCGAAAATGTTTGTATTTTATTCTAACCTAACCAGCGAAGAACAGATTTTTACTGTACTTGTTGAAGTACAGGTGGATGAATCACCAAATAAATAAGCAGGATTGCTTATGTTAGTGTAGGAAAATATAATCGTTTCGAGATTAAATATGAAGTTTTCCTTATGGAAAAGAGTATATTAGTTAATATTCTCAAGTTTAATGCAAGGAACATTGTATATAATTAATTACGCAGTGAAGAAAACACACTCAGGGAATGACTTTCTGAATTGTGTGTGCGAGTATGTGATCAGGAACTACATTATCACGATTACGTAGCTATTTGACTCTTCTGTGATATGTTATTGTTATGTCTCAAGCTACTGCTATCTAGCACCTTCGGATGATCTCTATTCAACCGCTACACGGCAGCTACTCAACCGTCAGTCCACTCCTAGCACGGTCAGACTACCTCTATTTATATGTCTTGGTCGAGCCTACTTCTTCGCTTGGGGGCGTCGACACAACAGTTATCTTTGTAATTGGCTTCTGATCCCTCTGAGAACACACACACGCACACACACACACACACACACACACACACACACACACACACACACACACACACACACACACACACACACACACACACACACGACATGTACTCAAAAGGAACAAGAAAAAGTACAAACGGTTACATCAATAACGACAAGCACAAGGTAGAGCAATACCGAAGGGTGTCGAGTGCTTACCTGGCCATCAGCAATAATCACAAGGATGTGGTAGGTATTTTTCTCTTTAACAATCTCGATAGCTTTTTCAATGATGGGGCAGAAAGTGGTGGGGCCACTTAGAGTGATATTTCGAACCGCTTCGTTATACCGCTCCAGCACTTCGTGGAAACCATAGCATGGATTCTCCGATGGGTTCAGGTAGAAAACATCCTGGTTCATTGTTTTCGAATCGCCAAAACCGAAGGCAGGAATCAGTTTGTCTTCGTCGAACGGCTCCAGGGTCTGTCCCAAAATCGATATGACCTTTTGGTAAGGGTTCAAAACCTTGCCTGGCCAAATTTTATGTAGGCACTGGCCGTTGAACGTCTTGCGACCTTGCCACTCGTTGCTAGCCGTAAAGTCCACTCCCACTATCAACTGACAACGTTCCAGACCAGCTCGTCTGCAGGCCTTGCTGACGGCGTCGAAAGACTCGAAATGGTCGTCAAACGAACAGAAATAGTTACTGTTGCCATAGTACTGGATGCCGAGTACCGAAAATATGGAAGGTTTTACTTTGTAGCGGGTGTAAACAGCGTCGTCAGAAACCAGTTCTTCTTTAGCGCTTTCCGACCTTTGACGATAAAGTCCGAACAGGATTAAACCGGCAACAACTGCCAGAACATACAGCACAAGAGATAACACTGTCATCACGGGGCGACTTCATATCACACTGAAAAATAAGAAAAATATAAGAATAAGTGATACATATGGAAAACACGTGGAAAAGAAGATCTATCTATCTATCTATCTATCTATCTATCTATCTATCTATCTATCTATCTACTGTCTGTTTATCTGTTTGTCTGTCTGTCTTTCTCTCGCTGTACACACACACACACACACACACACGCACATAAACAAAAGAGATTGGATTGAGCAAATATTCTTTATTGCATAACACTACAATTGTTTCATCTCCACTTTACCAGTAGATCGTTGCCGAAATGATATATAATATATTAAACAATTCATCATACAGTATTCTTTCAGTAACATTGGTAAGTGTAGACGCTTCAGGTATGAACACAAAGCGTTTGCTTAAAACAAACAAGAAAATAAAAATACAAACAAGAAACAAATACCATAAAATCATAAACCACATTTCAATTCACCCGGTCAAGAAAATGAGTGGTTATAGAAAAATAAATAAATAAAAGGTAAATAAGCAAATAACAAGATGGGCTGGCCGCCCACACTTTTTCTGCAAAATAGGGGTAATTTATCCTGTTCAGGCTATATTATTAGCATTATCCTGCGTTTGAGAATTTAAAATCACTTCTTTAACTTTCTAAGACATCTCAACGCTTCTAAAAGCAAACTTCGTTTGTTTGTTTACGTTTATCGTAATTTGAATTTAATAAAACATAATTTAAATTACCTTTCATTCTGCATTTTTCCTATCTCTTAATATTCAATGTCTCCCCTAAAGTCAGCACGTCGTTTGAGCAAAACAGTCCAGTATCATATAGCTTTCTTCATCCAGAGTTGCTTACTACCTCAAATTGATTAACAATTGGCCTGCTATCGCACTTACCACGTTTGTAAAATAGCTCGGTGTGAATACATAGAAAGAATAAGCCTTTAAATAAAGCTAATAAATTAAAATTACTTAGAATGGTTTAGGAATTAGAAATCACACTCCACTCCTAAATATTCATATGTTCCGTCATATGTAAACAAACCTAAGTTTGTTTTTAAAGCGTTGCAATGTATTGTAGTACAAATAGAAAGATATATTTTTTCAACGCGTAAATACTGATAGAACAGTATACATGGGGTATTATCCCTTACAGCAACTAGCCATGAGAAACTAATTCACATCCCTTTGATTTCCGGTCAAGTGCTCTACCATTAAGCTAAACTGCTTTTACTGACAAATTCTTCTGCAATTTAGAACTTATAAAGTCATCCGTTGCTGACAGATTTTTCTGCTCTGTCAGGGATAATATCCCATGTATTCTGTTCTATCAGTATTTACGCGTTGAAAAATATATCTTTCTACTTGTACTATTCATATGTTCATACACACACATTCACTCGTTCACATATATTCGCCCTTCTTCCTATATATATATATATATATATATATATATATATATATATATATATATATATATATAGGGAGAATTCACAAAAAAGACCCCAGACGAAAACAGGTGGTGTTGAAAACAAATTGATGTATTAGTATAACTCTCGGGAATTGAGAAAGTCTTTAACTTTTCGAGCGTAGGCTCTTCTACAGAAAGGAACACGGAAAGAAACAAGGATATATATATATATATATATATATATATATATATATATATATATATATATATATATATATATATAGTTCTTGATACGGGAAGACAGGAAGATATGAAGAAGATTTTTCAAACCTTCGGTTAGGCCTGTGCTCATCCGATTCTTATGGTGATTGTTTTGAGGGGTAATTTTGAATTTATAGAGAAATTTTTCATACACATATACACATATAAGACACACGCGCGGATAGTTCTATATAAGGGTACACGGGCGCTTCTCTCCACCCCAACACACATTTATATGTGAATACACACACACAAGCATACATGCATAAGTTTATAATTTGACACATATAAGACAAGCACACGACATGAATAAACATTAGGAAAATTCGTTGCAATAAAAGTAGATATACCCGGAGGTTTATTAAAATCACATTAAGCGATGAATATGTCCATCGCGTTCCACAACAGCCAGTTCTGAATGCAAGTGATAACTTCGATGGTATCAAACTGTATTGTTAAAATGCAATTACTGACCTTTTGTAGTCATCGCTATTTTAAGCAATAAATGATCTTTTAACACTTTCAGATAATGTTGACATACCTATAAACAGGGCCGGATTAAGACCCATTGAGGCCCTAAACACTTAGACGGTTTTGGTGCCCTCAGGTATATGTAAATGGTCCAAAATGCAAACAAAAATAATTCAAAATGTAAACAATAATAAACCATAAAGTAAATTTATATTTTTCAAAATGAAACGAAATTCACAGTCAGATGCAAAATAATGCCTATTTTTGTATACTTCCACTTTATTTGTATTTGAAAAGTTTTCTCCTTCATTTTTTTTTCTTTTTTAATTACAAAGTCTTCGATGATATCGTTAAAATTAATTTTATGTAAAAAGTCCTGCTTCTGTACTTTGTAGAAATAAGGCATTACGAATATTGTTTCAGCAAGTTTAAAGTGATTTCTTTTGTGCCGTAAACCATTTTCGTTTCTGTGGTGCCCCCGTCACTTGATGTCCTAAGTAGTGCTTATTTTGCTTAACGGTTAATCCAGCGGTGCCTATGAACACCAGAAACTAAAAAGAATTCCTCTCCGCATTTGGAGCTTGTTTAAACCGAAAATAATGATTTGGTGGATTTAATCATCTCTAAAGTGGTTGGATTTCAGAGAACAAACATTGTAACCTCACCATTCATTCATTCATTCATTCATTCATTCATACATACATACATACATACATACATACATACAGCTTCTATATCCGGATTACAAATTTACATTTTCACCATTAATAATTGGAGTACTTGGATTTGTAAGTAAATACCTAACTGTCAGTCTAGATAAGTTTGGATTTTCATAAAAAGAAATCAGTCAACTGATTCGCACATTACAATTACAATCTGTTAGTGAAACAGTAAAACAATGCAAGACTTTTCTCAGGTTTAAGATGTGACATTGATTTCATTATCTACAATTCAAAGATGGAGCTTTGTAGCTTTGTTAGAAACCAACTCCTTTTTCACACACACACATTTTGGGTTGGTATCCAGCATGCTGGAAGACCACTGGAAGTAAGGCACCCCTTAGCTTTTATTAAAGTATGTCTCTAGGAGAACGTTACTCTGATATAAAACCAGATATGCAGGGAATGGCATTGAATATTTTGGGGATCTTTTGCTTGTGTTTGAGATCATGGCACTCCCACATTTCGAAGCCTGTGATCCATATTGACATTGAATATATTGCCCTGGCTTGTCTCTGGATTATGTCAGTAGAGCGGAGAGTGTCTGTGAGGTGCTGTGCAAGCCTTATTGGACCTAAAATTTGAGGATGTGTAATCAGTAGGGAAGCAACAAATCCGATGTCCAGTCGAGTAGGAGGGCATCACGGCGAGCATGAAAGCCACAGACGCGAATCCATGTGAAGCCGACTGGTGGTGTAGGAACCTCAAGCACGGGCATTGCTGGTATTTTGCATTAGTAATGGTCAGTGACGGATTTCCTCAGTCACGAGAGGACAGCCATCACACACACACACACACACACACACACAAAATTTGACCTAAGAGAAATGATTCAGTGGTCAGGGGTATATTGTCTTCTACCAATCTACTCACAAGGCTTTCGTCGGCCCGATGCTATAGAGAAGGCACCTCCACAAGGCGTTACACAGTAGGACCGAACCCGGAATCATGTGGTTAGGAAACAAACTGTTTACCGCACAGCTAGCTACACATGCGCACAACACTTTTTAAAACCTGAACGTACATAATTTTGTCCCACCTCTCCACTACATATACACATCCTCATACGTAGTAATATCACAATCCCATATTTCCATTTCTCCTCAAACACAGCAGTCCAACCTCTCAACAACAATTTCGAAATCTGGTTTCAAAACGATAAACTATGTTAATACATGCCAAATCGACCATTTATCTCAATAGCAGCCACACCAATGAATACTAATTGCAGCTAATCATTACACACGACAACATATATATGCTTCATACAGAAAATTATTACGTATTACATACAACACGTCTACAATTGTCTGCAACATTCGTAACACTATTTACAATTAACCATATAAAATCTATTATTAACTTACGCACGGCGGCAACAGAAATATACTACATACACAAAAGTTAAAATATGCTTGGAGTTACTCTTCAAAATTCGTACAGTGCATATGGAAGGCATAGTGCACAAACGGCGTATAAAAGCTGTAAAAAAAGGAAAAAATAAAAACCCAGTATATTATTAGCATAAGCATACTTAGAGCACTGACAGGTATCGCATTTGGCCATCAGAAAGAAATCCGAGAGACCTTGAAAACATTCATCATTTGAGTAATGTCAATCTTTTCCCGTTCAACAGCAAAATATCACAACCACTGCACATTGCCTCAAATGCCAATCCTCACTATCACTGAAGATCTTTCCTAGCTAAACCATATCCTTAAAATGGCAAATATTCTATCTCAAAAGACTGGTCTTTCTCTACAGCATCCCCTCCCTCCAAAAAACATTTTAACTTCCGACGATTACTGACTTCCTATAAAGCTTAGGTGAAACTCACACTGAAAAACTGCTTCTATATTTGTGACAGTGCTGTTGCAATACACACGGACATCTTAAACTGCATCCAGAAAAAAAAACTCACATAACTGATTGGCTTGAACCCACAAAAATACTCAAAACTCTGTCACACAAACGTCCTGATTTCGTTTCCAGCGACTTCAGTCTCTAGCATAGCGGCTTCTGCTGCATAGAGTTTACTAGTTGTGTGCTACCTCTATCCAGGTATTTCTGTGTCATTTGTCTTTCCTTCTCTCGTCTCACACAGATATTGAGTCTATACCTCCAGGCTTCGCATTGGCTACTATGTAATATCCTTTCTGTCCAAGATGTCATTCCTCTATAATTCCTTCCAGGCCTACGTTGATTTAGTTTTTTCTTTTCTACAGCCGTTGACATGTGAGAGTTTAAAGGAAACGTTAACATTATCAATCTTACCAGTCTCAGCGGAAGTGCAAGGATCACAGACAGAGCTCTTAGATTCAACCAAGAGAACAAGAAATGCGGAAAAGTATATACATACACACACACACACACACACACACACACACACACATACATATATATATATATATATATATATATATATATATATATATATATATATATATATATATATATATATATACACAATCACACACATGCACGCACATATGTATGAATTTGTGTGTGTGTGTGTGTGTGTATGTATGTATGTATGTATGCATGTATGCATGGATGTATATATATGTGTGTGTGTGTGTGTGTGTGTATGTATGTATGTATGTATGTATGTATGTATGTATGTATGTATGCATGCATGCATGTATATATATATATATATATATATATATATATATATATATATATATATATATAAATGCTATACACATGCATAAAGAAAATGAGAACAATGGAGATTGAGAACCAGAGAGAGCGAAAAAGAGGGGAAAAGAGAGGAAGACTGAAAAAATATAAAGTGTTTAAGAGAGAGAGAGAGAGAGAGAGAGAGAGAGAGCAAAAGCGTGAAGGACAGAGAGAAAAAAGAGAGGGAGAGACGGAAGAAAGAGGTTAGGAGATGGAAAGGTGAATAAAACAAAAAGAGAGAAATGAGGAGAAAGTCTACTTGAATACAGAAACACATTTCAGTATGGATAGAAGGAAAGAAAAGATGATTGCGTTAAAAAAAAAAGAAAAGTAAAAAAGAAGAGAAGAACAAAAGAAACAGAAGGAAAATGAACACGGGAAAAAAGAGAAAAGAATAGAACAGAAAAAAATCTCGAACCTCGAAATCAATACTTTGGGTTTAAGGTGAGGTTGACTTCACCTCGTTCTCGTTTATCAACGTCACGAAATCTTCGTTAAATCTGGGGAGATTATTTGAAGACGAGCAATAACATCAGAGCAACAACAAGAACAAAAACAAGAAGAACAATAACATTAACAACAGGAATAACAACATTAACAACAAGAAGAATAACAACATTAACAACAACAAGAATAATATTAACAACAATAATATAGTTTCAAATTTAGAAATAACTGAGTCACCCTCAATGTACAATTTAATGTCTTATGAAGAGGAAGAATACATTGCATGAGGTAGTCCAAGATGCACTAGGTCTGAAAATAGGATGAGGTGTAGGGTCAAGGACAGGATAATGTGTGTGTAAGATATAACTGGCTACAATGTAATATTTGGGATGGTTGTGTTTGTATTTGATATGTATTTATAAAAGTTATTAGGTTTATTGTAATTACAGTTCCTTCGACACATTGAATAAGAAGGCAGTTCGTAAATGGTTGAAACGTGGTCAGATTTAAACGCTGGAGGAAAGAGTGTGAATGGAAGGAAGACAACGAAGAATTGTAGTAGACGTCTGATGCAGAGTGTAGAGAGAAATCTAAATTTATTATCATTTGCAAACTATTGTAAAATGGACGAGGACTGGTTGGTGGAATATTAAGGGTAATCAAAATTTAAATATTTAAATGTGATTTTGATGTAATAACTAATGAGTGTAGGTTGGTTTGTCGTTTCTTAGGAATAATCGAAAGCATGAGATATGAGAGAATAATATTAACCCCGCGTGACAGTGTTATGAAGTAGGTAATAAATTTTACAGAAGGATTGAGCAGAGTAATGGTTCGGTAGGAAAAGAGCTGAAAGTCATCTCAGTTAATACAATGACAAATGATTGCATAAAATATCAAGTGCGGCAGTTTGTTCTATTGAGTGAAGTAGAGTAAAATGCCCATACTATAAAAAAATCATTACTTGGTATTAGTGTGTAGTCGATGTTGCAGTGGTGTGTTAAATATTTATGATAGAGAAGATTACAAGTTTTAAATGTTGGGAAGTTTTAAATGTTCCATGTGGGTAGAAGGAAATACATTCAGAAAAACATTTAAGTAGTGCTATTTTCACGAATTTCAAAGCTCTCTGTTGCCAATTATGTACATACATAAGATGTGGCCATCTTAATAAAATTAGATTACACTTAATACTAAATGACATCGACATTAACTTTTAGATAAGTTATCTTTAAATTATAACTTTATAATTATATTAGCTCCTGACTTACATTTTTACATTATACTTACAAATACAATTTTAGGCTTCTATTAACATCCTTTCAGCTTCTCTATATCGATTCTCCTAATTACCACCTATAATATTAATGTTTATTTTTTCCCCAAGGAAACATTAATACAAATATAGATATAATTACACTAAAATCCATTACCACATTCACTTCCTATAGTTTAAACCATGTTTTTAAAATAATACATTTTTCTGGATATTATTTTATTTTTGTATCACTAAATTATATATTCTACACTTATATTTATCTTAAAAAAACCTCATAAAACTACATGATCATAAAACAACACCATATCCGGAGCATGGTTCTATGAACCTAATATTTTACATACTATACACACCCTACATAACTGCAGTTTATACAATTTATTTCAAAATAATATTCTATTTTATTAGATATTAAATGTTTAAATGACCATATAATTGCATATAGCTCTGAATAAATTAGCAGGGTCTTTAATGGCTTTGTTAGTATACACACAGAGCCAGCGTCCCACAAATTTAAACATATGATGTAAACATAGCTAAACTGGATATAGAAAACGTTCATACGTATATTACATTGTATTTCTATCTCGACCCATACTATTAGAATGTTTTCCGTTACCCATTTACATAAATACATACATACATACATTCATACATATGTGTGTATGCATATATACATATATATGTATATATATAATTATACATACGTACATATGTGTGTGTGTGTATGTATATATACATATATATGTAAAAACAAATAGTAAATGAGTATATGCATATATATGTACAGGCATGTGCATACCGACATCCACCTGTATGTATAGGTGCATATCTGGGTACAGGACATTGCAAACAAAACGTAGACGAGAAAACACACAAGCCACATAGAGAACATTCTACTTCATCAGCTACCCCCGTTTTAACACCGGCATTTCGAAGAGATGTATGTATGTACGAGAGGAAGTGAAAAATTATCCGCACTTACGCCATAACATATTTTTACTATTGTCATATTCCCTTCTGCGCATGCGTGTTTATAGTTGGTACTATTGTGCTAACGTGATCGAAGTTTGAGCCTAATCACGCCATTTTTCTTTCTGGTTTTCAACGTAAGCATGGCCACTCCACTAGCAATGTACACCAAAGAAGAAAGAGCAGTGATCTGATTTCTCTGGTCGGAAGGTGTGTCAGGTGCTGAAATTCATCGGAGGCTTTTAGCGCAATACAGAGACAGTGCATTACCGCGTAGCAGTGTGTATGAGTGGGTCGAAAAGTTTAAAAGTGGTCAGACAAGCGTGATGCACGAAGAGGGACCAGGAGGCCCGTCAACCTCTACCACTGACGAGAAGATTCAGCAAGCTCGACAGATGGTAATGCTGAACCGGCGAGTTATCATCGATGAGGTAGCTCGTTCTCTGCAGATTAGTCACGGTTCTGCTTATCAAACCATCCATGATGAGCACGGCTTCCATAAAGTCTGTGCAAGATGGGTGTCAAGAGAGCTTACTGAAGAGCACAAGCGCAAACACCTTGAGGTAGGTCTACCAACGTTAACTCGATCGCTACAACAATGAGGGCGAGGAATTTTTGAGCAGAGTAGACACAGGAGATGAAACATGGGCTCATTATTATGAGGCAGACTACAAAAGACAGAGTATAGAGTGGAAACCTCCTGGCGCGCTAGCGACAAAGAAATTCAAGACTCAGTCTTCCGCTGGAAAGGTGATGCTAACCCTTTTTGGGGACTCAAAAGGCCATATGCTGGAAGACTACCTGGTAAAAGG
>NC_142933.1:22127437-22129937 GCF_046866305.1 Octopus bimaculoides
GTTGTTAACACAATGTTTCGGCTGATATACCCTCCAGCCTTCATCAGGTGTCTTGGGGAAATTTTGAACCTGTGTTCTCATTCCTAAGGTATTTTTCGATGTTATTATTATTATTATTATGGCATAGTGGTTAAGAGTGCGGGCTACTAACCCCAAGATTTTAAGTTCGATTCCTGGTTGTGACCTGAATAATAATAATAGTAATAATAATAATAATAATAATAATAATAATAATAATAATAACAACAACATCGAAAAATACCTTAGGAATGAGAACACAGGTTCGAAACTTCCCCAAGACACCTGATGAAGGCTGGAGGGTATATCAGCTGAAACGTTGTGTTAACAAGAAATAAGATGAGGACAAATATCCGTCAAATGTAAATAATGTAAATAGTAACGACATCACCACAACCACTGCCACCACCACCACCATCCCCCACCATCCCCTCACCAAGACAGGTAACAACATCTGCAATAACAATAATAACTGAAATCTGCAATGCAACAACGAAAAACACCTACGAAAATGACAGAAACAACAGATACAACAACAACAACAACAACAACAACAACAGCAACAGCAACAGCAGCAACAGAAATAGCAACAACAGTAACAACAACATCAACAGCAACAACAATAACTTCATTTCGTCACAAAGCCAGCAATTTTGGGGAGAGGGAGATTATTCAATTACATCAATCTCAGAACTTGATTGGTACTTTATTTTATCGACCTCGAAAATGTGAAATGTGAAGTTGACCACGGCAAGATATGAAACAAGAACGTAAAGAGCCGGAAGATATACCTCGTGGAATTTTGTCCGACGTTCTAAAGACTCTGTTAGTTTGCAATAACGACGATGATTGCTTCAAATTTTAGAACGAGGCCAGTAATTTTAGTGGGAGGGTATCAGACGATTGCATTGACCCCAGTCTTGGAAATGTTAAAGGCAAATTCGACTCCGGCATAGTTTGAACTCAGAACGTAAGGAGTCGGAAGAAATGCTGCTCAGCATTTTGTTCGACGCTCAAACGATTTTGTTAGCTCACAATAACAATAATAACAACAATAAGTTACACCAAAACGATTGCACAGCAAGCAAAGCAACAACAACAAAATCATCTACAAAAGCAATTACATAAACAAGAACTTAAACAACAACAACAATAAAAGCAATAGTCAAATGCGATTCCAAAATCGAAGATAGGCAGAAACCACATCAATACCAACAACAATAACATGAGCAAACTAAAAACAATTGCAACAATCGGCGAAGAAAACACAAATACAAGCTTTTAACTGAGTAGCAAAAATAACACTCCCCCCCCCCACACGAAAACCTCGCCGTATAAACAAAACGATTTCTCTGGTAAAAAAAAAAAAAGAATCTACGATGATATTTCTGTTCTTCAACTATTGCTCTATCATAATTCCTACAAAGATATCCACGTTGATCGAGTTTTGACAGAAGAGAATGGAGCTGTTTGTCTAGTTGTCAAAATCGGTAATTCTTTAGTTAAGATGGCTGCCGCTTCATTGACCTGGAAGATATCATAGTCAATATAACTCTGAATAATGGCGATAGACGATAATCTAGAAAAATCGTATTTCTGTCATATCGGCTGCAGCTGTAGTTGATTTCTTGTGATTAGTAATGTTTGCGAAAGATTAGCCGTTCTACTTCATATGCAATCATGGGGGACATACCTGGATACAACCTCACTGTAAAGAGTCGACTCAACCATTGTGAGTGAAATTGGGTACAAGAAAACTGTACGGAAGACTATTGAATGGATTTTACCCGTACTTCCAAATGCCAGCCTTGTCACATTCTGTGTCTATACATACGTATGTATGTATGTATGTATGTATGTATGTATGTATGTATGTATGTATGTATGAGTGAGAGAGCAGTGCATGCCAGCAAAGTGACACTGGTATAAAATATACGAAACCCAGTATACCCATCATGACTCCCCTTCTGATAAGGGTACACCAGGTACATGCATCACAACCATATGTGCTCGACATGGTGATCTCATATCAAGATAAACAGCACATGACCTTGCAGGTGGGGCCCAGGTAGAATTTTCTTCAGGTCGACAGCCCATCCTGCTCAAAAGGTCCCTGAATAAGGGTTGTTTAAGGATGATGAACAAAACAACCATATTTCCAAAGGTGAATTATCCAAAGCCCAAAAAATTCCTCTCAACACATGGCTATAATGTTCCCCCACTACTTCTGCCCGTGATCAGAAACGCACATATAGTCAGTCAATAAGGGAATGCTCAACTGGTTAAGATCAAGTAACTGACAATATATGCATGTGTATGTATATATATATATATATATATATATATATATATATATATATATATATATATATGTGTGTGTGTGTGTGTGTGTGTGTGTGTGTGTGTGTGTGTGTGTATAAGAAATAATTGAGAATCAATTGAATTAGGTATCTAAGTTGAGGCACCAAGGCCGTTCGGTATA
>NC_142933.1:22134937-22147437 GCF_046866305.1 Octopus bimaculoides
AGATTCTTTTATGTCTATTTCTAAAACACAATCCTGAACTGCGACTGAAGTCGTGGACTTGTCCGTAAACGAGTATAAAAGATTTCAGTTATGAATGAATAGCGAATATTTTCGTCTCCTTATAATTTAATAGTGTGCTTTTGAAGTTTAAGTTACGTTTCTGAAGAGATAATAGGGTATCATCAACAGATTCTGTGGTTAATTGTTTACGAATGGTGAGCTTTTATCGGACTACGTCTTCAATTACCGGCTGAATGAAAACATTTTTTTTTAAAGTAGTTAAGTCATTATCGATAGTGCAATCAGATAGAATTTCAAAATTATCTAGAGAAACAGAGTTCGCTAGGAGTCCCGAATAAAAGTCTCTATTTCCTCGTCACTATTATATCTTTACACCGCATAAAGACAAGCAGCAGATGCCTAAAGGTGCGTTAAGACCTAAAAACTATCTTTTATCTTTTAATTCTTTCAGTCATTAGACTGCGGCCATGCTGGAATTTTAGTCGTATGAATCGACCCCAGTTCGTATTTTATTTAAATCTGGTACTTATTCTATTGATATCTTTTGCTGAAACGCAAAGTTATGGGAACGTAAATAAACCAATACCAGTTGTCAAGTGGTGGTGGGCACAAACACCCCACAAACACGACGAACTTTATTCAGTTTATACCTACCAAATCCATTCACAAGGCTTTGGTCAGCCCAAGACTATAGTAGAAGGCACTTTTCCAAAGCGCCACACAATAGGGATGAGCCGGAACCATGTGGTTAGAAAGCTAACCTTTTATCACACAACTCATTTCTTCTGAATCTTTGATTACTCTTTTCTAGTTTAAAAGGGGAACTTTTCCCGAAATATTATAGGATCATTAAAAAAATGAATTATGAAAGGTTGTTTTCTTTCACTGACATCACCCTACATATTTTACATAACCCTTCTGCATTGCTCATACGATTTTTCAAACATCTAATCTACACATACCGCAATGGTTCAAGCATGCTACAAACTACTTATATATACATACATGCGCGCACGCGCACATACAGACACAGACACAGACACAGACACACACACACACACACACACACACGCACGCACACGCACACACACACACACGCACACACACACACACACACACACACACACACACACACACACACACTCATATAGATAATAGGTAGTAATTGCAGAATAGCGCGGAGATTCGATACGCATTTCTATTATCATAATACAGCATTGTTTTCAGAAAATTATCATAGATAATAATGGCGTTGATGATGATGATGTTGAAGAGGATAATGATGATGAAAATGATTGCGATCATGAAGAATTTTTATCGAATACTAGGATATGAAATACACTTTCCTTCACATAAATCTACTTCCTACTCTTAAGGTGTAAAAAATATTAAGTGTCCCCCCACACATACACACACAACAACAACAACAATAATAATGATGATGATGATGATGATGATGCTGATATGGTGATGATGATGATGATGATGATGAGGAGGAGGAGGAGGATGGTGACGACGTCGACGACGACGATGATGATGAGGATAAGTCGGAGAAATCGAAAGACGACGGTTAATAGAAATAATGAGTTATGACGATAGTGAAGTTGATGAAGTTGATGACGATGATAATTGTGTTGATGATAATGATGATGATGATAATGATGATGATGACGACGACGATGATAATGATGATGGTGGTGATGATGGTGATGATACCACTGTTCATATGCATTTTAATAATAGTAATGACTTCAAGCTTAGGAATAATCGACCGTACCACAATTTTCCGTGACGTTACATCTCTGTTGCATTACTTGATTGCTACTTATTTTATCGATCCTGGCAGAATTTGATCTCAGAAAGTAAAGATAATTGTAAAGAACTATCATTTCTAACATAGGCGCAAGGACACATATTTAGTCGGCAGGGCTTAGTCAGTTAAGTCGAATCTCAGTACTTTACTGGTACTTTATTTTATCGATCCCAGTGGAGTTTGAACTCGGAATGTAAGGAACCGGAAGAAATTATTAGCGCTCTTCCAATTCTGTCAGACATCTTATGTGAATAGAAATTTACGTAGACACACAGTTACACGGACACACAGACATACTCACACACACGCGCGAACCAGCTAATAAGCAGAGAGAGAGAGACAGAGATAGAGAGGGAGAGAGGGAGAGAGAGGGGGGAGAGAGGGAGAGGGAGAGAGAGAGGGGGAGAGAGGGAGAGGGAGAGAGAGAGAGAGGGGGAGAGAGAGTTCTGTAACATTACAGCAAAACACAGCCTGATGAATGAAATGGATGAACTCTGATCCGTGGCTATACATATATATTATTGATTTTAAATATAAGTACAAGAGAAAGGATATATCGATTATACCCCCCTAGTATTATCCTCAGCAGGATTTGAACTTGGAATGTAAACAGAAGAACGTTACTAAATTCGGACAAAGCGATACATAAACAAAATAATACCTTGTGGTAATGAAACAATTTATAAGAAATCGGGATTTGGTGGGCAGAAGACAGTGTCATTTATACCCTGATTGGGTAAACTTATGGTCGAAAGCGTTTCTGACATGAAAATACCATGTTAAAAAAATATCAACGACTACATTATTCGACGTGTCCTTTATTTTCTGAAGACGTTGGTGTGTGTTTCGAGGGAGATTTGACTGCTATTTCTGGGAGCGACCACGTCGTATCTTCCACGTTCGATTGTTGCTTGATGAAAAAATCGTTTCTTACAAAAGCTCAATGCCATAAATTCAAGGGGAGAGGTTATTCGATGAAATCGATTCAATATTTGACTAACGCCTCGGCGACATTTGAACTCAGAATGTGAAGAGCCAAAACAAATACCGCATAAGGTTTTTTGTTCGACGCTCTAATGGTTCTGCCAAATTACTGCCCATGGCAACAGATCACAGTTTGCGTCATTGCTGTTGCTGTTAGAGTTGTTGCTATTGTGAAGAAACCTATGATCGAAAGTAATTCAGGCCAAGACCACATCATATTTTATCAGATATGTTATCACTTAGACATCACAATCCAGTGTATCATTCAATTTTTTCAGTTTGTAATCTACAAGAGATTTGGCTGCTATTTCTAGCAAGTCAAGTGACAATATAAACGTCCTCTTGTAGGTGGGGAGAGTTTGAGGTTGTGGTGTAAGAAAAGATGGCGATCAAAATTAAAACAATTTTAATATGACATTCTGGCCAATATGTCATTTCTTAGAAATTATTATACTTCAGTCTCATTATATACCTATTAATATTCATCAGATGTACATCATGTTCATCACGCATGTACATATGCTGCACACACAGAGAGATTTACACACATATTCATATACGAACACAATGCAGAAATATATAAATATACAGCTGCTTACCTCGCCCAGTCGCACATGATATATATATATATATATATATATATATATATATATATATATATATATATATATATATATATATATATAAATAATTATAATTATGATTATAAACTTCAGAAGCAGTATTAATACCAAAGCGCAATATTGATTTTCAATTTGATTACACACTGCTATGAGCGGTTTAGTGACAGATGTCCACGAAAATTCGGCTGGTATGTCGCTGCTGGACATCTGTCACTGAAGAACCCATAGTAGGGTGAAATCACGTGATCTGGCAGTTACGGCGGCCGTACCAGATGGTTCTGGTTTGTCAACGAAATAGTTACGAGGGTTTTTATGCAACACAAGTCCATACGACAGATCTCTCAAGTATTCTGTTCTGACAAAACCTACACACACACACACACACACACACACACACACACACACACACACACACACACATGTAACTTTATCTTCTACGTGTTCCAGTCATTACACAGTGGCTCTACGGGGGCACTGCCTTAAAGGTTTTAATCGAAAAAATTGAACCTCGCACATATTTTCAAGTATGGCACTTATTCTATCGGCTCGATTTGCCGAACTGCTAAATAATGGAGACGAAAACAAACCAACGCTGGTTATCAAGTGCTGGTTGGCACAAATACAAACACACAGATACGCGCGCACATACAAACGTGTATATATAAAAAGAGGCATCTACTGCCATGCCATCCATGAATTTACATATAAATTGAGGCAAGACACACAGATATTCATAATACCCCTACCATATATATATATATATATATATATATATATATATATATATATATATATATATATACACCCACGATTCGTCAGCTGTTTTGACCGTTTCCAAAAAGGTTCCGCCTTCCTCGACACGACCAAGGAGGCCCTGTGCAGCTGAAACCCTATCTTCTTTTTGAGACGATCGCACTCTACACATTTTGCTTCCAAGCAACTCAATCCATCCCTATCCATCTATTGACTTCCCCTAAGAACTTTGTTTTTTAATCAACAATTATTTGTATATATTTACAGATATTTGAAACACTTATTGAATAAAGATAATGTTGTTGTTTGTTCTTTCGCTCATAAGGGCCGGTTTCCCGGTTTCATTGGCGTATAGGTTCTCCACCTGAACGGGACGCCGGCCCGTTTCAAGTGAGCTGCTAG
The DNA here is from genome assembly GCF_046866305.1 of Octopus bimaculoides. Classification (NCBI taxonomy): domain Eukaryota; kingdom Metazoa; phylum Mollusca; class Cephalopoda; order Octopoda; family Octopodidae; genus Octopus; species Octopus bimaculoides. The sequence goes on from NC_142933.1 coordinate 22,139,534, forward strand.
ATGCAGGAGGACAGATTGAGAGAAAGTTGTGGTGAAAGAGTTAGCAGAAGTTCGCCATTACCTTCTGCCGGAGCTGCGTAGAGCTTAGATGTTTCGCTCATAAGCACAGCATCGCTCGGTCTGAGATTCGAACCTGCGATCACTCGACCGCGAGTTCGCTGCTCTAATCAGTTAGGCCATGTGCTTCCACGAATAAAGATAATAGTAATAGAATATTGTAGTGATGCTTCATTCCCTAACCAGACGGTCATATAACAACATGGCAGCCAAAACTCAGGACCTTTTGTGAGACACATGCCTTTATGTATAGAGGTACCCGATGAGACCCAGACTGCAAAGTTGATGCAACACATGTTGAAAAGAGTCCCACCCATAAGGGACAGGAAGGGTCGAAACGACCGTTGTACAAAATAAAGATTAATGCCAAATCCATCTTCTCGTTACTTAAGGAATTATTATTATTATTATTATTATTATATATATTTATATATATATAGATGATAACTGAAGTGATTGCAGTAGAGAACGGGTTATGGTGTTGTCCAAGGAAGGGGTGGAAGAAGAGTAGGAGAAGAAAAAGAATTAGAAGAAGAAGAAGAAGAAGAAGAAGGGAAAACAAGGATGATGGCAAGGTTGAAAGAGGGATGAAGGCGGTAGATATTATAAGATGCATCCTTATATAGACAAAGCCCTACTTTTTGTGGAGAACCCCCCCCCCCCCCCAAACAAATTTAATAATGCTTCATTATGCACTCACACATTCGGTATCCCATACATAATTTAGTCGCTTTAGACGCATGGCAATTTTTTGTTATATTTAAACATTTAAAAGCGCATCTTATCCACAGGTATCTATGGGTAACAGAGAAAAAAAAATGTCGTTCAAATGGGTGAAATCAGTTGTTCAATGAATTGAATAAGTTGTTCCTGAGTTAACGAGTAAATGGCTGACGATCTTTTGGACACCTACACCCTTAACGTGATTCTCAGATAGAATCTTCGTGGCACACGGTGTGCCACAAGGTTGCACCTTTCGAATTACAGGTACAATCCACCCGATGAACTTTTATACAGTCTCCGTCTCCATTAGTTTCGTTCGCAGGGTAGAGGTCGACCGGCAGTGGTAGAAGATGATATTTGGTCAAGATGTCACGCAATGGGATCGAAAGCGGAACGTTTTGGTTGCGAAACAAATTTCTTAATCCTTCGGCCGTACTGAACCTACTGAAAGAAGTTGGATGAATGAAGATGAAAGAAACAGAGAAATGAGAGTGAAGAAAGTGGATGAAGAAGGCAGCGAAAGGGGAGGTGATGAGAAAGAAGGAGGGTGGGTGAGGAAGGTCATTGAAGAAGGAGGAGAGGGTAACTGAAGAGGAGGATGAAAGAAGAGAGATCATTTGATCAAGAGAAAAAGAAACAGATAATGAAATAAAAACGTGTATCGAAATCGTTTCCGCTTTGGCGATATTTTTTTATTAGTAATATATCGATTTATGAGAAAGGTCCAAGGTCGCACATTTGTGACAGAGGCAAAGAGAAGAGACTATTATTGATTAAATAGACCTCGGTGCTTGACTGACGCACTAGTTTATCGATACTGGGAAGATGAAAGGTAAAATTTGACCTCAGGCGGATTTGAACTCAGAATGTAAAAGTATGACATTAAACACCCCTAAAGCAATTTTGCCCGTCATTCTAACGATTGAGCTAATACACCAGTCTTGAACTGTATGTGTGATATTCTCTTAGATTTTGTCACAATATTATTGTTTTACGTTTGATATTTTGTTGATATTTCTGTCTTGTGATGCAGGACCTTGTTTTGAGAAAGCACTACATTGAAATAAATAACCGCGGATCAGAGTTCACCCGTTCCATTCATCAGACTCTGCTTTGCTGTGATGTTACAGAACTCTTTCTTTCTCTTTCTGTGTTTGTTAATTGGCGCGCGTGCGTGAGTGCATGTGAGTGTGTCTGTGTGTAAGTGTATGTGTGTGCCTACGTAAATTTCTATTCACAACGTTAAGATCATCTAACTTAAAAAGTCTTCTACCAAGCTGATATATTTCTTACCATGGGCGAATTACTAGACTAAAATTCAAATCTTCCTATGGTATCACGAGAAAGCGACTGGAAACGACCATGCAAAAATAAATTTTGAAATAAATAATATTGGTAATTCGGTGGTTTCACTATAGGATTATTTTTTGCTTTACATCTTATGTCTTTTTATTTGGTAATCAAAATTTATTGTCTTGATCGGAAAAGCTTGTCTTCATTTGATCAGGTGAATATACTAATAGAGACATTGAAAGCTAGTGACTCGTGCTTGATATTTTAGAGTATTTAGTTCGGTGCTTCCTATAGTTTTGAACTCAAATAACAATGGAAGCATTTTTTGTCATTCGTCTCTTTTCTTGTAGTTGAAGTAACTCCACCTCCCTTATACCCATGTACGCTTTCTCTCTCTTTCCCTCTCTCTATCTTTCTTTCTCTCTCTCAAGCGCACACACACACACACACACACACACACACACACACTGTAAGTTCAATTTCTTTAACGAATAAGATAGACATTGTGCAAGGCCAAAAGAATAATTATATCTAATTAAGTAAATATACCATTCTATTCTGCATTGTCTCCATTCCCGTACACCCAACTATCTATATTCGTCCATTTTCGTTCTATTTAATATCCGTAATTACTTCATCTTGAATATATTATTTCAACCGAACTGATTTTTTCATCTTATTATCCTACCCGCCTACACAACGCTTTGAATCATTTTTTTTTATATCGAACGCTATTTTAATTTATCGTCTGCTTTTCTCTAAAAATACATTTCAGAAACAATGCATGGTAAATGTATTACACTAGAACAGATATGACTGAAATATATTCAGTGTATCTGATTAAGACGATATCTCTTCTTATAGTTAAATAGAATAGCTAATGGTTTCATACTTAAATACATATTGCCTCAGTTCTAATTCACTCTTCTTTTCTGCCTTTCTTTTATCTTCCTTTCATGTTGAACGAAAATCATTTCTACATTGGGATTCCAGATAAATTGTTTCTAAGACGATTCCGCTTATAACATTCTTTGCTTTGATACATCTTTAGCGGAAACAAAACTAAAAATATATTTTGGGGGCAAAATATTAATAGCTCTCTCTCTCTCTCTCTCTCTCTCTCTCTCTCTCTCTCTCTCTCTCTCTCTCTCTCTCTCTCTCTCTCTTTCTCTCTCTCCCTCTGTCTCTGTCTGTCTCTCTCTCTCTGACACACACAGTGTATATATATATATGGTAAATGAAAGACGGAAGATGGAATATACGAGAATTTATTACTAATCACGATAGTTGTTTCGACACATCTAGCATCGATTCCTTACGTGTGGGATACTCAACAACTAGTTCAGGAGCACCAGGCGGTGCATATGTGTCTTATCGGGTGATAAATAGACACAACAGATATAGGGATCAGGATGCTCTCTGGTTCAACCCGATTTTTGGTTCGCATGTTTCAACCATGATCATTGGAAAACTTTTTGCCGCTTTGGACAAATGTTTTCCTAAATCTAATCGATATCATGCTATTTTAATCGACACACCGTGAAGGTATTCTACGCCAACTCTGCTAATTTAGAGTAGCTTATGCATCGAATAAACAATAGTAAAATGCGACAAAGGTTCAATAACCCACCTATTGGATCTAGCGAACATACGCATCTAAATACTAACGAAAGAGATGTAAACCGCAATGAAAAACACCAATTACGGCCAAATTGTAATAGTAGAAATGCTTATTATACAGCTAACACGGTAACAAAGTCGGTAAAAGGAGTTGAAATTGCCTTATATACAAATAAATATGATAAATGCTCATGCAGAGATAAATCAAAATGCCCGTTGATAAACCTCTGCATGAGTACAAATCTTGTATATAAATGTACCGTACACGCAAGGGGAGGGCCGTATATTTGCATTGGGCAGACGGCGGGTTCATTTAAGAATCGCTATCGTAACCATGTCGCCAGCTTTAAGACAATCAATAAGAGACATTCAACATCTTTGGCCGATTTTTTATGGCGACTGAAGGAGGATAAAATTAAGTACAGCGTAACATAGTAAAGCACATGAAACCATTCAATATCATTTCCAGGAGATGCCGTCCCTGCTCCGAGGAAACCCTGTCTATTCTGTTGACTAATGAAAAGGTCATTAATAGAATTTCTGAAAGACTCTCAACATGCCTACACGCATATAAATGTACTTTCGTACAATGCAGTGGGAATGAATTTGAGTAACTGTTAACATAATTTACTTTAAGGTATGGATGAATTAAGTTTAGTTTTAACTTCCCCATTCTTATAAACACCAAGTAGCTATTTAACTCGCCTTGTGATCGTAAGTGCACCAAATCACATGTGAGCGTATGCTTACACTTACGCGGATGCTTGTACCAGCGAGTGTACACGCGCCATGCAGCTTGCGCAAGGGCGTTTATACATCTATATTTGTTAACGGTTATTTTTAATACTTATCTTGCTGTATTGCGTGTTCGTTTCTTTTTTGCATTTGTGATTTTATTTTTGATCTTCTATGTAAATGAAGATATTTCCTTCGTTTGCCTGCTTTTCTTTCTACGAAATGAGAAAATACATTGCAGGACTGTTATTTTAACGAGTTGTGTCTATTTATCACCTGACGAGACGGACATCTGCACCTCTGGATGCTCCTGAACCAGCTGTTGAGTGTCCCACCCGTGAGGGATCGATGCTAGATGTATCGAAACGATTGTCGTGATTAATAATAAACTCTCGTATATTCCATCTTCCTTCTTTCATTTACCATATACATAACGATCACTGTGAAAGTGACCATGCTTTACCAGTAAGCTACCAGGTGTAAACGATTCGCTTTATCATCTAGTATATATATATATATTTGTATGCATGTACATCTATCTATCTATCTATCTATCTATCTATCTATCTATTCGCACACACACATAGGTATACATATGTATAGGCGCATACACATAGAAACACAGAAACATAGTGGCCACCATAAGTTGGAGTAATTACGCAGTTTAAAGATTTTTATATTTTTAACTTTTTAAATAAAATTGATAATCAATTCATACAGTAATATAAAGAAATTAATAAGCACTTAAAGCGGATGATAAAGATTTCTTTGATAATAACTTTATTTAAATTATTTTTTCAAAGACTTCGTGGTACTAAATTTCACAGGTCTATAAATTTAGAAATGCAAATAAAAATTACAAAACTTGTCCAAGTTCGTGATTCTAGGCAAGCGTTTCGCATTATTTTTAATAGCATTATGGTAGTTGCAACACTACAAATGGGAAAACAACCCCCCCCCCCCCCCAGTTTTTTGACTATGAGATGGGCGAACATTGTTCAGTTGTATGAGAAGGTCATACCCAGTGGGATATTTTTTATGTCTAAGTAGATGTCATTCATTCTGTGTGAAGTGCAGACCACCTCCAGAGACGCAGGCAACTGTCCACCATAGAGTTTTATGGCAGAGCTTTTCCTTTAGGAACATAGATGGGGCAATGCAACAAACCTTTCAAACTACACCTGAAAGTGAAAACGGTGGCACATTATATTATTTACAAAATAAGGTTATGTAAAAGATCTCTTAAGCTGTCAAACCTATGCAGAATCCAGTAACAACACATAATATATGCAGCTTTATAGACAATGTAATGAAAGGATCCACCGTCTCACCTACTCCTTTTTGTATTACTTAGCTTTTTGAAAATTGGGTAGTAAGGAGTTGAGTCCAAAGCTTTGTTAGTGTTGATGGTAATTAGGGTAGGGCTTGTAATTTTCGCTATTGTTGAAGTTGTTAAGTATAGCTTGTGTTGTGGAGGACTCCTCCAGGTGGGAAGTGGGTTGGTCCACTACTAATGAACAGTCAGTAACGCCAATCGGCGAAGGTACGCCGTTCGGACCAGTCCAGCAGAGACGACGAAATACGTCGTCATATTGGGACATATCAATGGCGACGAGGATTTGGACAATATCGCCACTGATATAACAATTTGTGAGTAGTGTGGTAGGTTCAGTGTAGTTGTTTGAATTAATCTTATAGATTAGAAAAATAATATCTTAGCTAATTAGTCTTGTATTTTTGAACATGCGATAGACGGTTGTGGATTTGTACGCTGCTGCATTGGTTGGGTTTAGAATTGCTGTAAGTTTGCTCAGTTTTCAAACATTGGGCTTTTCGCAGTTTTTGTATGCTTGTACATTGAACATGTTGGTGAGTGAAAAAACTGCTTCAGCTCCTTGGCCTCTTTTACGTGTATGCATAACATTTTGTGGGGTCATGAGACTTTTGATTTATTGGATTATCCTATTACTTTTCTAGTATCTAACAGAAGGTGGTTTCAAGGTTAAGGGCTTGGTATAAGGTATGAATCTTGTCTTTTGTGTTTCCCATTTCTATGTATAGCCTATGGCGACATATTATAGAATAGTGCTTATTATGTGAGCTTATTTTCTGTTACAATGTGGTTATATTAACTGTCACATATGATAATGTGGTGAAAGTCATTGTTAGTGTTGCTGACGCCGTTATTTACTTTGTACACTATAGGACATCACTGCATGTTATGTACTGTTAGTGTCCGATACAAATATTTGCCAATTTTCTGCTTTTCTTCCGTATAATTATTTCCATACTTAGTCGTTTGATGCGTGTATTTCTGTTGTGTTGGGGTGTTGGCTGGTTGCATTTGTTGTCTCAGGTTAGCTACTTCACTGGTGCAATTTAGTTGATATGTTTTATGTTGTCTTGTGGAATATATATTTTTCGTTTGTTTTTAGAAGCTAGAACAATTATTGCTTTGTATGTACTGCAGTGTCTATGTTTGTGATCGTGGTGTTGCTGAATTCAACGAACTGCAATTTTATCTCTTCTTGGAAGTATTTCCTCAGTTTTCTTTTGAAGTTTCCGAAAATGATTTTGTTTGGTTCATTGATGCGTAAGTGTGTCTGGTGGTGATAGTTGGTTGGAGGTGAGTTGGGGAATTGTTTACACATAGATATTGTTCGAGATGTCTGCTGAGTTTTTTTTAGTCAACTGAAGGAAGTATGTGAGTATGTTGTTCTGTGTTGTTTAAGATATAAAGGAGTTTAGTTGCAGCGGAATTGTGTCTCCTCTTTTGTTATCTGAATTACTTTTATACCAGGGTGTATTATATGCACTGAAGTCTTTTCAATTTTTAGTTAAGTATAAGGCATTGTCGCTAAGGTACGTCTGATGGTTGGATAGAGATGTTATATTTTTTAATATTCCATGTTGCTGCTTTATTTTTAAATCATTGCATTTTGAGTGCACTAGTAGTGTTCTTGTACTATTTTTTGGTATTTATATACTTTAAGCATTATGTTATCCATAATTTGGCCTATTTACTCAAATCAATATGTAGCCAAGGCTTTAATGTTTTAGGATTCCTGTATTGGGTTTGTAGTCTTATTCCTGTTGATGTTTTTTTAGCAACAGGTCGGCCATGATTAAGCAAACATATAATCAAAGGTCTTTCACCCATTGCAGTCCTGCCTTTTATTCAAATATGTCTCAATCGTGGTATTACAATGTGCTCCTTCTTCAAGGTTTTGGTTCTAACGAGACATGCAAACTATAACAATATCTAATCTTCATCGAAGGTACTTTTTCGCTGTGCGGTCTTAATACATGCCTCAATTTCTGGTTCTTCCCTCCACCGCTTTCTTTGCAATGGTAACCGTATCTGGGGGTGCCTAAGATTCCGTATAATATGTACGTACATCATTTATACGTATAATATATGTACATGCTATGTAGTTGTATTAGAATGTATTTATATGTATGTTTGTATGTTTCTA
>NC_142933.1:22154937-22187437 GCF_046866305.1 Octopus bimaculoides
TATAAAAATATCAAAGATGATGGTTAAAAATACGGAGGAAATTTGATTGATCGCTATGTTAAAATCATTACAGAATGAAACAAAGAAAGAAAAATATAACCGGAAATAGTGCCAGCCAGCCAGACAGACAGACACACACACACACACACACACACACACACACACACACACACACACACACACACACACACACACACACACACACACACACACACACATAACGGGCTTCTTTCAGTTTGCGTCTACCAAATCCACTCACAAGGCTTTGATCGGCCCGAGGCTATATTAGAAGACACTTGCATAAGGTGCCACGCAGTGGGACTGAACCCCGAACCATGTGGTTGGTTACCACATAGCCACGTCTACGCCTAACGAACATGTAGAAAAAAAATCAGTTGATGCTGATGGGAAAATACATTAGACTAATTAAAATTATATACGGTGCAATAATAAATCATCAACTGAAATAGGTTGTTATTAAGGGAACACTTTGGTGCATTGGTAAAATGTTTGGCAAAAAATGTTTGTCATGTTTACAAATACATTATTTACATTATTTACATTCGACGGATATTTGTTCTCATCTTATTTGTTGTTAACACAACTTTTCGGCTGATATACCCTCCAGCCTTCATCAGGTGTCTTGGGGAAATCTCGAACCTGGGTTTTCAAGATGAGGACAAACATCCGTCGAATGTAAATGAATGTAAATAATGTAAATAATGTACATAATTCCTCATCTCTTAAATATAGAACTGTATGTTTACAAATGTTGGTTCGTGTTCCGTGGGTAACCTTCGAATTTTTTCCATCCAAGTCCTTATTTTAGGCGCAGGTATGGCCGCGTGGGTAAGAAGCTTACTACGCAACCACGTCTTCATGGTTTAAGTCTCACTGCGTGGCACCTTAAGCAAGTGTTTTCTATTATTGACTCGGGCCGACTAAAGGCTTGTGAGTGGATTTGGTAAACCGAAACTGAAGGAAGCTCATCGCAATCAGTGTTGAATTGTTTACGTCTCCATAATGTAGCGGTTCGACAAATGAGACCGTTAGAATAAGTACCAGGCTTAAATAACCACTGGGGTTGACTTGCACGACTAAACCCGTCAAGGCAGTGCCCCAGCTTGGCCGCAGTCTTATAACTGAAATAAGTAAAAGATAAAAGATATTTAACTTCTTAAAATTAAACCCTCTCAACACAGTAACTTAGTACAACGTACGGTTGTAAGTGTAGGTCAAGAAACATTAGGAGAAAGAAAAATGAAAAGAAGCTGAAATTAAGCGGAGAATAAGACGCGGTTACGCGAAAGAAATTGACTTAAGTAAATATCAACCGATTAGAATCCGGTGTTGAAAACTGTGCCGAGGGAAGAACTTCATAAAATGTTAAATTAGATATTAGTTCGTTTCAGTCGGGCAAGTATGGGAGGATAAAAGGAATAATAAATCAAAATGTAATATTAAAAGAAAAAAAATATTATTAATGAAGAAGAAAATATTAATAGAGACGGTAAATTGAGTCTGCAAATCTGTATCAAGATTAAAAGATGCACACATATACACAAATACACACATACGCACATACGCACATGCACACATACGCACATGCGCACACAAATCTATATATTTTTTTGCATTCGTGTGCATGTATGTATGTATGTATGTATGTATGTATGTATGTATGTATGTATGTATGTATGTATTCATAATTTATTAGCTGTGAAGCCACATTTGTGACTCAGGGGTCTACAATCACATATGTAACTTCATAGCTAATAAATAACGTATTTTCTGTTTTATGTATTGAATTCAAGCCTAGATACAGACATGCATACATACATACATACATACATACATACTCTCACACATGCACACAAATGTATATATATATTTATACATACACACACATACATACACACATACACACATACATACATACATACATATGTGTGTGTGTGCTGTGTTGTGTGTGTTGTGTTGTGTGTGTGTGTGTGTGTATACTTCAAAAGGTGTGCTGAGTAGTGCGACACGTTACCAAAAAGGATGCGTGTGGTAGATCTGTTTGCTACTCAACTCTTATCTTCGATGTGGTTAGACGTTCTTCATGACTCTAGATATGCTAATATACGGAGTCTGTAACTGTGTCTTATTCTCATGTAATTGATGTCTGCCCGTTTCACGAAACATATGTACTTTATATAAAGCATGAATACCTCTACGTTTTTTGTGTTCCTTCTGTGTGTGTGTGTGTGTGTGCGCGCGCGCGCGTTTGTCTGTATATGTGTATGTATGCGTGTGTGTGTATACTTGCGTATATATGTATGTATGAATGTATACATGTGCACATGCGTGACTCGTCATTGAAATATGCCGCAGTGTAATGCATTAGATTGCATTGCAGCGCACTTCAATCATGTTGATGGGGTTTTTGCTGCTCCAGTCTTAAGCAGATCTTGCGTTCCGCAATACTCGGTTTTGTCTCTCAAACTCTTCTCTTTATACATCAATGATCTTCTTACCACCTCATCGTACAACATCCACTCTTCTGTAGATAACAGGAACATTCATATTTCTCAAAGTCTCCTTGACCATGCATCATCTACATGCGACCAACATATCACAAATGCCAAACCTGCATTGATTTTATAAACAGGACCTTGAAAGCATCCTCCACTGGGGTCATGCCAACCTGGACTCTTTTAACAGCAAAAAACTTAAGCACTACACCTCTCATGAAAATAGCACCGCACCAGTGCGGCATTCACTTACCTAGAGACCTAACAGTCATTCCAAATGCTGGTCATCATCGTAGATCCCTCCTAGTGAAAACCATATCTTTAGTTAGAACAGAATCCTAAAATTAGCCTTTCTCTTCAACGGCAGAAGATATTTCAGCATCCATAATAGCTGCGGACACTCTAAAACACTCAAGTAATGCCCATAAAGGTGCACTGCGTTCACATCTAGGACAGTGATGCTTCTACGCACACGCATCGTTGAATGCATCCGGAGTGCGTCCATTTGTGACTACCTCCTCTCTGTCTTCCGTTACTATAATGGCATCTGCTCCACGAAGCTGATTCGTTTTTGTATTACTTCCACCATTTATGCAAGTCCATCCCACTTGTCTTCCCACTTCTTGGTACCCTTGTGTCCAACCCATCCTCCATAGACAACAAGAAATAAAAAGAAAGAAATGATACATCGCCATATAGTGGAGTGTAAAGCAATGTAGAGTGATGCACTGTTGTTGTTGTTGGTACTCCGTCGCTTACGACGTCGAGGGTTCCAGTTGATCCGATCAACGGAACAGCCTGCTCGTGAAATTAACGTGCAAGTGGCTGAGAACTCCACAGACACGTGTAGCCTTAACGTAGTTCTCAGGGATATTCAGCGTGACACAGTGTGACAAGGCTGACCCTTTGAATTACAGGCACAACAGAAACAGGAAGTAAGAGTGAGAGAAAGTTATGGTGAAAGAGTACAGCAGGGTTCGCCACCATCCCCTGCCGGAGCCTCGTGGAGCTTTAGGTGTTTTCGCTCAATAAACACTCACAACGCCCGGTCTGGGAATCGAAACCGCGATCCTATGACCGCGAGTCCGCTGCTCTAACCACTGGGCCATTGCGCCTCCACAGAGTGATGCAGTGTGGTGCAAAATAGTGCAGTGTACTGAAATATAGTGGAGTATATTGTAGTGTACGAAAGTGTAGCATAATACTGTGTAGTTATTACTCGGTCAACATGATGCAGCGCAATGCAATGTTGTGTGGTGCAGGGTAATGTAAAACAACAACAACAACAACAACAAAAAACCACCACCACCACCACTCATTATTATTGTTTCAAGTCCTGGGACACACAGAGCCATTTACCCAGGTGTAAGTTACAGAAATCACAGCATTTTCCCTGAAAAGGACACCGCTCCGTTGCAGGGTTACTCATTTACAGCTGAGTGAACTGGAGCAACGTGAAATTAAGGGTTTTTGCTTAAAAACGAAACGCACCGCCCAGCAGTTGAAACCACTATCTGGTGATAGTGACTGGAGCAACGCGAAATGAGATGTTTTGTTCCAGAATACAGCGCACCGCCCGGTCCAGGAATCGAAACTACAATCTTACGATCGTGATTGGAGCAACGTGAAATGAAGATTTTGCTCAAAAATACAACGCGTCACCCGGTCCATGATTCAAACCCACGATCTTTCGTTCGTGAGTGCAATAGGCCTCGTAGGGTATTATAGAACAACTACACGTGATGTAATGTAGGCTAGCGTAACATAGTATATAACAATACTATGTTGTGTAGTGCAGACCATTACAAACGGAAGGTTGTTTAGAACGATGTAATATCGTGTGATATCGTTTAGTATAATGCGGTGCAGAACAAGATAATATATCATACAGTTTCTAAATCGATTTGGTGTGTTTCCAGATTTATTTTCTGTCATACTTCAAATAAAATGCTAGATTATATCTCAAGGCTATCATATGTTCACTTCAAATATTCTGTTTTACCCTATATTTCAGACAAATTCACAGCACTCGCAGACACAGAAACATACAGAGAGAGAGAGAGAGAGACACGCACATAAACATACACACACGCGCACACACACACACACACACACATACAAACATACACGCACACACACACACATGCATTAATATGCACATATGTGTACACATGTTCGCTCAAGCATACTCATAAACATATCATCACCACCGCCGCCGCCCCCACCGCCGCCGCCACCACCACCACCACCACTACCATCCTCATCATCATCATCAGTATCACCAATCTTAAGGGTCTTATGATTCAATATCATACAATCCTCTCACTCACACTGAAAAGAGAGTGAACACGTATAAACGCACACAAACACACACACATACATGCGCAACTAAACAGATAGTGATGATACATACATATTCACAGATGTGCATACTCGCAGTCTTGTAACATACAAACATGCTTATACATACACGCTGAAACGCACATATACTAATACATACACGTACAAAAACACATGTGCAGGATACACCCCCATCCATCCCCATCGCCACCACATCCAAAAGCTGTCACGATTCTATATTTCGCATTACTATGGCAGTAGATCGGAAGAAGTGGTGGAGCAATGGCCCAGTGGTTAGGGCAGCGGACTCGCGGTTTCGATTCCCAGACCGGGCGTTGTGAGTGTTTATTGAGCGAAAACACCTAAAGCTCCACGAGGCTCCGACAGGGGATGGTGGCGAACCTTGCTGTACTCTTTCACCACAACTTTCTCTCACTCTTACTTCCTGTTTCTGTTGTGCCTGTAATTCAAAGGGTCAGCCTTGTCACACTGTGTCATGCTGAATATCCCCCAAGAACTACGTTAAGGGTACACGTGTCTGTGGAGTGCTCAGCCACTTGTACGTTAATTTCACGAGTAGGCTGTTCCGTTGATCGGATCAACTGGAACCCTCGACGTCGTAAGCGACGGAGTGTCAACAACAACAGCTATCTGTTATACTGATGGTTCCCAAGTATTTAAAACTATCGACTTGTTTCCCTGTTGTTCCAATTAATTCATATGTTGTAAATCGCTTATTTTCTTTGCGATTGTCATCGTCTCTGTTTTCTTTTTGTTGTGAAGACCTTCATCCATCTTTTCCCGCCCATCAATACGTCAATAACAAAAAGGGACAAACATACAGTAGGAGGAGCAATCCCTAAAGAAACAAGTCATGTTTATAGTTGTTGTTGTTTAGCAAAAGTTAGTCCTGATTGAACAGAACTTTGATCAAAGGCGTTCCATCAATGACCATCCTGCCTTTAATTCTTAGGACCATATAAACAAATAAATCATTCCTCTTTTATGACGGCAGAATGTAATGAAGAAAATTTGGCTGCTATTTCTGATGGTGGTATTATTAGTGTTGCTAATACTGCAGAACTGTAATCAAAGTTGTTCCAGCATAGTGTATCTAGGACTACTTTATCTATGTTTCTTCCTTTTTCAAGCTGAATGTGTCTGATTAGAGGGGAATTTGGATTCCATTTTTGGCAAGACCGCATAGAGGAATCTCTTGTTGGTTCTTACTGTTTGTCGTATTTGCGTGGTCGTGCGGTGTTGGTGTTGGTGGTGTTTTGTGGTAGTGATGGTATTGTGTGATGGTGGTGGTTTTTCGTGGTGTTGCTGTTACATGGTGATGGTGGTGGCGGTGGCTTTGGTGTTATGTAATGGTGATTGTATTGTTTTGTGGTGGTGATGTCGAAGGTGGGGCTATGTAAGTGGTGTTGGTGACGATGGTATTGTATGATGGTGGTATCGAGGAAGGATAGTATCATGTGGTGATGTTGGTATTGTCGTTGCTTATGGCGATCTTGATGGTTGGGGTTGGTGGTAATAGTAGAGTTGTTGAGGTGCTGATGGCAGCGGCGTTGATGGTGTTGTTGTTGCTGATGGAGGTCTTGATGGTTGGTGTTGATGGCAGTCTTGAAACTATGTTGGTTGTTGTTGTTGGTGGTGTTGATGTTGTTGTTGTTGTTGTTGCTGCTAGTGGTGGTGTTGATGGTTGTTGTTTGTGATAATGAAAGTGATAAACTGCAGACGACCGTGTGAGATCAATACTGGTATTTTGGGGAGGAAACGAAGGAACGAAGTGTGATGTGTAAGGGAAATACAAGAGATGGATGGGTGATTTGAAGAAAAAAAAAAATAAAAGAGAAGGAAGAGAGAAAAAGAAATCACCTGAAGACTGCATCACCAAGGCAACCAATAACACTATAGCTATTGCATTCTGCGCCAATCGATTTATCGATGAAGTAAACTAGCAGTTGCACTCTGAAGTGAAACAGCAACGCCGTCTGCTCTGAGCGTGTTAATATGTTTAATCTATCGTGACGGTTTAACCGAGCTGCAAAGTTTTGTGGTTGTGGTGGTGTTGGTGGTGGCATAGTGACGGGTGGAGATTTTGTTGGGAGCTATGACGGGTGGCGGCGTTATGATGATGATGATGATGTCGTTGTAGAAGTAGTTTTGAGGCGATGCTAGTGGTGTTGTGGTAATGATCTAGTGGTGATGGTGGTGGTATTGTATAGATGGTCTTGGGGGTGGTGGTGGTGGTGGTGGTTTTGTGGCGATGATCTTGGGGCGATGGTGGAATACTCCCATGACCCTTTATAGGTCTCCGGGACTGGTGAGAAGAAGTTACCTTCAAACCAGAAATCTAGTCTTAACGGTTACAAGATTGAAGTCCTCCTAAGAGATCCAAGGTCCAGGTGGTGGTGTTAAACAAGGCATCAGCTTAACTCTACAACTCATTGCTAGTGTCTCAGACTGATTTTTATCTGCGAATACTCTTAAATCATTTAACACCTCTCTACTCTACTATCTTACAAAACGACCGTGGCATGGCATCTAACTGTTGCTGAAAACATCATTGTACCACGATAACTATAACCTGAAACGACATACTATACACTACATAATTACAAATTAGAATTTACGATCAACAGTTGGTGAACTGGTAGTCATTAGAACGTCGGATAGAATGTCTTACAGTATTTTTTCTATCTCGCTACATTCTGAGTTCAAATAACGCCGAGGTCGAATTTTGCCTTTAATTATTTCAGGGACAATAAAAAAGTACGAATACAAGGCGGTGGATTAGTGGAACTGTGAGCACATCAGACCGAATACCCTATCGTTCTTATTCCGGCTTTTTATTTTCTAAGTTCAGATCATGCCATAGTCTATTTGGGTAAAAACAATATACCGCTCAGTTTAACATCGTCACTTGGCAACTTGGTTGCATTTAAGCCCAGTCCATTCACAGAGAGGACTAGGGCCACCACTAGGGCCAGAACTAGGGCCAGAACTAGGGCCAGCACTAAGGCCAGCACTAGAGCCAGCACTAGAGCCAGCACTAGGACCAGCACTAGGGCCATCACTAGGGCCATCACTAGGGCCATCACTAGGGCCATCACTAGGGCCAGCACTAGAGCCAGCGCTAGGGCCAGCACTAGGGCCAGCACTAGGGCCAGAACTAGGTCCAGCACTAGGGCCAGCACTAGAGCCAGCGCTAGGGCTAGCACTAGGGCCAGCGCTAGGGCCAGCACTAGGGCCAGCACTAGGGCCAGCACTAGGGCCAGCACTTGGACTAGCACTAGGGCCAGCAGTAGGGTCAGCTCTTTGGTTTGAGGATACCTTCTCTATCTTCTATCTACAAGTTTTGATATTCTGCTAAAAGCCATGAATGATGCATTCTTTCCCGGTTAAAAGATAAAATATTGTGGACCAAAATAATGGGTTAAACATTATAACTAGAAAAGAGAATTAGAGTGGTTTCTCCAGGAGTGCAGTGGAATGAGGACGAACCCAGCACTACAGCTAACAACTAACGAACAGCTTGTGCATTTGACGGTGCCATTACAAGTTGTTCTTAACCTGTGGTACCTGTTTTCAACTGAGAGAACTGAGCTTTTTTACGAGATAAGTATAGCATATGCATACATAATACCTACCTACCTACCTACCTACCTACCTACCTACCTACCTACCTACCTACATGCATACATACATGTATACATACATACATACATACATACATACATACATACATACATGTTGTTGTTAACACTCCGTCGCTTACGACGTCGAGGGTTCCAGTTGATCCGATCAACGGAACAGCCTGCTCGTGAAATTAACGTGCAAGTGGCTGAGCACTCCACAAACACGTGTACCCTTAACGTAGTTCTCGGGGATATTCAGCGTGACACAGTCATTCAAAAGCAGTCGATTAGTGATTTACTGAAAGTTTATAAAACATTCTTAAAAATTCTTTCTTTGACAAAATCTTAGAATATATACCCGATGATATATGTTCAAATGGCGTACACACACATGTAAAGAGTATTCAAAAATGCAATCGTATACTGAAGAGACATATATACTCATAGCACGAGTGCAAACATATCTACACATACATACCTACACTTATGCACTCATTAATTCACTTACATATTCACAACTTCTTGGAATTGTCTTGACTCAAACAAAAGGTCCCTATTACACTGTTCGTCTAAACCTAAATCAGTAGCAAAAACGGACAGGCTGATGACAACTGTGGTGAACAGCCATAAATGGAGATATTGATGGCAGACATGATAACCGTGATGGACAACCATAAGCGGAGATATTATTTTCTACTCTAGTCACAAGGCTGGAAATTATTGGGGAGGGGGCCAGTCGATTATATCGACCCCAGTACGCAACTGATACTTAATTTATCGACCCCGAAGGGATGAAAGGCAAAGTCAACCTCAACGAAATTCGAATTCAGAATAGAAAGACAGACGAAATACCGCTAAGTATTTCGCCCGGCGTGCTACACAGAGAGAGGACAAACAAGGACAGACAAACGGATTAAGCCGATTATATCGACCCCAGTGCGTAACTAGTACTTATTTAATCGACTTCGAAAGGATGAAAGGCAAAGTCGACCTCGGCGGAATTTGAACTCAGAACGTAGCAGCAGACGAAATACCGCTAAGCATTTTGCCCGGCGTGGTAACGTTTCTGCCAGCCCGCCGCCTTCATACGCGGAGATATTGATGGCACAGAAATGAATTATGGTGAACGACCATAAACAGACATACTAATGGCACAGAGGTCCACCACAGTGAATAACCATTAACGGACATAATGATGACACAGAAGTCAACTGCAATGAACAAACATAAACGAACCTAGAGATGGCACATACATCAATTGTATTGAAAAACAACCATAAACCGGATGTCTCTTATAAATAATGAAGACTATCTCTTGTCTGGGTGCTCAAAGCTGATCTGAATGGGACAATAGAAACAACATTAGCGATTTAATAGCAGGCCATGACAACTACACATATTAAAGATAATATCCACAATTACAATATAAATGACAAATATAGACTGTGTGAAGCATTTGCTAAGACAATACTCTATGTTATATCTGGATGCTCTCCAGCTGCACCAAAATACACTTCAAGATACAAAGCCGTAGCAAAGCTGCTGTGACAGCTGCTCCAAGAATAAGTTCTCTGGTACTGATATGAATCTTCGACTGATTAAAAAAAAAGTAAATGTAAAGATACTATCAAACTGTAGCATATAGACATATCGCAAGACAGTATATACAATGTCTGACATTGTTCTCTGTGACAGAAATAACAAAAGCGCATTAATTATCAATATATCAATACCAGATGACTATAATGCTGTGGAGAAAAGAGTTGAAAAGCTAAGAAATTACATTGACTTAGCTATTGTATGAAAAGCATCATAGCAGTTAAGGAATATGTCTATCATCACAGCTGGAATGAAACGCAGCCATTTCTATATCTCCACACCACAAAAAACAACCCCACCAAAAAAAAACAAAAACAAAAAACAAGACAAACCATTGGCACATTACCTATAAACTATTAGGATAAACTTCCGTTCCAGAAAATAGTAATACTGGGATATGTGAATATTACGAGGGCATTTTCTCACAAGGGTTTCTTTATTATCTGTTTTTAACCCTGAAGATGCTGGTTACCTTTTAAAATTGCAGTTAACCTTTGGCGTCTTTTTTAACTTAAATACTTGGATGCATATTTGCCATTGAACATCATCGTCAACTTTGAAACTGTTTGATAACCCCGAAAACTCATTTTATCTTTTACTGGTTTCAGTCATTAGATTGCGGCCATGCTGGGGCACCGACTTGAAGAACTCTAGTCGAACGAATCAACCCCCCCCCAGTACTTATTTTTAAAAAATCCGGTACTTATTCTATCGGTATCTTTTGCCGAATCACTAAGTTACGGGGACGTAAACACATCAACACCAGTTCTCAAGTGGGTGCGGAGGACAAACACTAGCAAAGACATACACTCATAAGCACACACACACACACACACACACACACACACACACACACACACACACACACACACACACATATATACATATATATATATAGGACGGGCTTCTTTTAGTTTCCATCTACCAAATCCACTCACAAAGCTTTGGTTGGTCCGAAGCTATAATAGAAGACACTTTCCTAAGGCTCCACACAGTAGGAATGAACCGGGAACCATGTGGTTGGGAACCAAACTACTTACCACACAACCACACCTGCGGTTATGCATATCTTCCAAGATATAAGCAAGTCTTGTTTTAAGAAGAGCAACTGTATTTCGCAAACTTTCAATGATAAGAATAAGGCAGTTGAACCGAAGACGATGGTCAACAGTCATTTCTAGATCACTGCCCCCACCAAATATCCGTTAAAATAATGAAAAAACAAAACAATATAAAATAAACAAAAATATCGAAAAATGTGTAAGGGATGCATTAAGTTATTACTGAAAGTTTTGGGGTTTTTCCCTAACATATGTAATGTCTTGCAAATGTTTACAGTGGCTGTGTAGTAAGTAGCTTGCTTACCAACCACATGGTTCCGGGCTCCATCCCCCTGCGTGGTACCTTGGGCAAGTGTCTTCTACTATAGCCTCAAGCCAACCAAAGCTTTGTGAGTGGATTTGGTAGACGGAAACTGAAAGAAGCTTGTCGTATATATATATATATATATATATATATATATATATATATATATATATATATATATATATATATATATATATATATATAGGGTTGGTGCATAATTATTGCGGCTTTTTTTTCAACAAATTTTATTCAACAGAAGCAATAGCAACATGTAAAAAAACATCTTTAAATGATTATTCCAGAGCATATTCACCATCTACTTCAATTACATTTGCTTGGCAGACTGTCAGACCGTCATTTAAAGATGTTTTTGTTAAAAATTGTTATTGCTTTTGCTGAATAAAATTTGTTGAAAAAAAGTCGCAATAATTATGCACCAGACCAATATATATATGTATATGTTTGTGTGTCTGTGTTTGTCCCCCCCCACCATCGCTTGAAAACCGATGTTGGTGTGCTTATGTCCACGTAACTTAGAGGTTCGGCATAAGAAACCGATAGAATAAGTACTAGGCACACAAAGAATAAGTCCTGGGGTCGATTTGTTCGACTAAAGGCGGTGCTCCAGCATGGCCGCAGTCAAATAACTGAAACAAATAAAAAATAAAAGAATATATATATATATATATATATATATATAAAGTGTAGGTGACATACGAGTGGGTATATATTTATAAAAAAGAAGTTTGAAAACGCCGCTATATAAGATAAATTTTAATTTTCTGTGAGATTTTACATGTTTCGGTTCTTCTTGAAAAAACGAACCTTATCAAAAAAATATATTTTTAAAAGTTAAGTGTAATAAAAGAAAAGTTCATAATTATTTCTTACTAGTTTCAACAGAGTCCAAGTGGTAGCATTTTATGTGTGGGAACATAATGGCTGTCTTGTGCGTGGGGTGGAAAATGGGTACGTTTTCTCCGAAGAGCGGTCAACAAACCGTAAAACAGTACTACTGACATAATCATCAAAATCCCCTCACCGAATGATCTTAAACTTAGACCGGTAATAGCAGGTCTAGCATGCGAAACTCACTGCCTCAGCAACTTCTTAGACATACTTCTGAAACCTTTCCTTAAGCATGTCAAAAGCTACATAAGAGACGATCTAGACATGCTTAACCACCTCCTTAAAAACAGTCAATGAGAAAGCCCTGCTAGTATCCTTCGACGTAGTTAACCTTTAGTTAAACATACCCCACACCCTAGGAATAGAAGCGATCACTTTCTGGCTAAACAACTACTCCTTTGAACTTCCAACTCGCGTAAATAAAGAACTCATAAAAGAAGGACTGAGATTTATCTTAGAAAACAATTAATTTATATTTAATAATGACTACTGCAGACAAAGATCGGGAACAACCATGGGTACACGTACTGCGCCTTCTTTTGCTAACCTAGTAATTGGCTACCTCGAAATAATACTTTACCAGAAAACACTCGAGAAATATGGAAACTCTTTTCCCACCTATATCCAGAACAACTGGAAAAGATATCTCGACGACAGCTTCATCGTCTGGGATGAAAGTATAGAAAAACTTGAGGAATTTAAAATAATACTAATTGGAATTAATGAAAACATCCAGTTCACGATAGAACATTACCAGGAAAAACTACCATTTCTAGATATCCTCATTAAGAAAGTCGGCAACAAAATAGAGACGGATATCTATCATAAACCGACAGACTCAAAGCAGTACCTACCATTTGACTCATGCCGCCCAAGACACACAAGAAAGAATATCTCCTTCTGTTTAGCCAAAAGGATTTGCACCTAGTATCAGACACAAACACCCGACACACACGTCTCCAGGAACTCATAACTACACTCATAAATAGGAATTATTCACAACTCCTAATAGACAATGCAATCCAACGAGCATTTAAATCAAATATAGAAGACCTGAGACAACCAAAACCAAAAAAGGAAGAAAAATTATAAACCATACCCTACATCTCTACACACAACCCACTTAACAATGAGGCCTTCAACACCACTCTCCAAAGCACAGCCCTACTCAAGGGAGACCCAAAGATGAACCGAATCCTCCAAACGTACACCATCATGAAAAGTAAACGGCAACCAAAATCCTTAAAGAAGATTTTAACCCAGGCTAAACTGCACCCAATAACAACCACAAAACCAGCAGTTAAAAAGTGTGGAAAGCCCAACTGCAGGATCTGTGACATCTTATTAGAATGTTCGGAATATACATTAGAACAAGGCCATCATTTTACCATCAGAACAAACTTCACCTGTGCACCGGAAAACTTAATTTACGTGATGACATGCGCAGGGTGCAATAGGCAATATATTGGTCATACAAAAAACAGCCTACGAAAAAGGATGGCAGTACATAAATCCCAAATTAGGAATCCTGAATACAGGAAAATACCTGTCAGCGACCATCCAAAATTGACAACTTTCCCATTTTACCAATTCAATAACAACGCAATCTTCACCCAACGTTATAACAAAGAACTTCATTTCATTAGAAAATTCGGACCACGTTTAAACACCCTGGGTCAGGAACATTAAAACCATATATTGGTTATCCAAAAAGAAAAAAAGAATTCTACAACTCCAACCACCACTACCACCACGATCACTACTACTACTGCAAACAACGGTCTCTGCTACTGCTGCTATTACAGCCAACTTTTCTTTTATTACACTTAACTTTTAAAAATATATATTTTTGATAAGGTTCGTTTTTTCAAAAGGAACCGAAACATGTAAAATCTCTCAGAAAATTAAAATTTATCTTATATAGTGGCGTTTTCAAACTTCTTATATATATATATATATATATATATATATATATATATATATATATATATGTGTGTGTGTGTGTGTGTGTGTGTGTGTGTGTGTGTGTGTGTGTGTGTGTGTCTGTGTGTGAGCGGTTGTATATTATGTCACAATTAAAACAGACAAAAACATATATAGATGCCAGAGGAATAATTTTCTATACCACATGCCTATTTTACAGGTAGATCCTACCTCCTAAACGAGACCACCACAACAAGTACATATAAAATATGGAGAGAAAACAACCCTGATCTACAAGTAACTTTGGATCCCAACAGCGAAACTAATTTCAGATGTCTTCTCCAAACCCAAACGATATCAGACATAGAAACAGATTACTTGGAATAAAGACTATATAAGGAAAATGCAAATAAGTATGAAACAAAGAAAAAGAGAATGAAAATGCTAAAGTTATAAGCATTGAGAATGTAAATCATGAAGCTAGATCTAACACACGCCAGACTAAATAACAAAATCAAACTCAAGAATATCCATAGAAAACTGACCAACAAATGTCGAACCAAAACTACACAAACGAAACTATGAATGCAAGTGAATATGAAACAGATTCGGGAATAAAAACTTCTAAAGATGGAAATTTCGATTATGACAATTATGTAAAGGTAGAAATAGTCAAAGAATTAAAATCGATAGATCTTCTTATGGACTAAAGAAAGTAACTCGTGAAAATAAAACAACAATAAAATACTGACAACAACAACAGCAGCAGCAGCTGCAGCAACAACAAACACCACCACCACCACCAAGCGTAGCCATCGCAGATTTAGTGAAAACAAATGCAAATATCAATATCACTTGAATATATCAAATAAGCTACGCAATAGCCAGCGTAGTTACAAAGAAGAGTGGGTATTCCCTGAGAATTTCTGATATATGACGATCTAAACTGAAGCAAACAACGTGGAAAATAAACATATTGAGAAAAATAGAAAAAAAAAAAGACCATCCTGTCCTTGAGGAAATCAATAACGGAAGGATTTGAGTGAAAATAAAAGACAAATTCTACAGAAATGAAAGAAAAAAACCCAAGAAATACTCGAAAACAAAGGACGCCTAAACCGTGAAATCCTCATTAATTTGTAAGCAATCCACCATTTTGAAAAATTCAACGATTTTGTTTTTGAGCAAAACAATTGGTTCAACTCCAAACTGAAATGATTTTTATCAAGAGCTAGGTAAAATTAAAAGAGAAATCAATTCAATGCTCACAGCAAGAGAAGTAGAAGAGTTCGGTTGAGAAGTATGAACAGCAAAGGGATCTCTACAAGTGAGAATGTTTAAAACAACAAGTGTAGCAATTGAACAATAAATGGAAGCATTAACAGCACGGCAAATAACTCGGATGTGACAAAACAGAAAAACAAAAAATTAAAAATGTAAATTTCGAATTAAAATATTTAAAAGGCCCACTGTGGTAGCAAAAGTATTAAAGATTCAATGAAAAACAAACTCCAGAAACAACACTTGAATGGATTACTGAGAACAACATTATCTTCTTAATCCCCAAGACAAAAGAAAAAATCCCAAAGACTACATACAAATATGCTGGTTTCAAATTTTGGTACAAGGCCAGCAAGTTCGGAGGGAGTTGTTAAGTTGATTACATCAACTGATGTTTATTTTATCGACCCCGAAATGATAAAAGGTAAAGTCGATCT
Organism: Octopus bimaculoides; assembly: GCF_046866305.1. Lineage (NCBI taxonomy): Eukaryota > Metazoa > Mollusca > Cephalopoda > Octopoda > Octopodidae > Octopus > Octopus bimaculoides. The sequence goes on from NC_142933.1 coordinate 22,170,952, forward strand.
CGGTGGAATTTGAACTCAGAACGTAAAGACGGACGAAATGCCGCTAAGCATTTTGCGCGGCGTGCTAACGATTCTGCCAGCTCTCCACTTTACTACATACATACATATATATTAATCATCATCATCATCATCGAAATCAACAACTACTGTTCTGAGTCCCAGGACTCATCAAGCCGCTTCTCATGCATAGTTAACCGAACTCACAGCATTCTCCCTGTGTATGCGTGAGCGGTTGTATAGTATGCCACAATTAAAACAAACAAAAACATATATAGATGCCAGAAGAATAATTTTCTATACCACATGCCTATTTTACAGGTAGATCTTACCTCCTAAACGAGACCACCACAAAAAGTACATATAAAATATGGAGAGAAAACAACCCTGATCTACAAGTAACTTTGGATCCCAACAGCGAAACTAATTTCAGATGTCTTCTCCAGTCCGTCAGATGGTTACTCATTTACAACTGAGAGAACTGGAGCAACATAAAATGAAATCTTTTGCTCAACAACACTACGAGACGTACTACCCAGTCCCGGTACCGAAACCACAATCTTGCAGACAACACCCTGACTATTTGGTTAGGCGTCTTCACTCACATAAATGCCTACAACATATGATTCGTTTCATTTTCATTACAAAATTTTCTGAAAAAACACACAAGTGTTTCAGTGATAGAGTTGTTTTTACCGCTTTTGCTGTCGTTATTGTCGAGCGAAACATCAAAGTCATCTTCGTTACTCGAAAAATCTTAATTATTTTTCCTTCCGAAAAGTCTGTGTAAGTGTAAAGTATTTGTGTTCATGTTCTTATTTTTCCGCTTAACGTTTGTATAAACATTTAGATTTTTCTTTTAAAGGAAGTTATCTTACTTGGTAGAATTGATTTGTTCCTATATAATACAAAGCATTACAGAAATTGAAAATAAGTCGAACGAACTATAATGTCGTTTTGCTCCGAAGAGGAAGACGATGCAAATAGGTAATAGATATCTTTGTTTCACTATGGTATACATAAATTACAAACTTTCCACACATAAAAATACCAAGTAACATCCAAGTTTTAGGAGACAAGAACAAACATTTCGTTCCAGCGCAAGAAATGATAATGATGTTGATGACGACGACGATGATGATGATGATAATGATGGTGGTGGTGATGATGATGATGATGATGATAACTGTTTTACATTTTGGCATAAAGCTAGCGATTTTAGGGAAGAAGGTTTGTCGATCATATCGACTCTAGTAAATGACTGGTACTTTATTTTAATCTACTTCGAAAGAATAAAAACAAAGTTGACCTCAATGAGATTTGAACTCAGATCATAAAGAGCCGAAGCAAACACCGCAACGCATTTTGCCCGACACTTAAACGATTTTGCCAATTCACCGCAATCTTTTCGTCATTGACCACAAGGAACCATACATATAATACAAAATGTGTCATATAAAAAGGAGTACAAAGCATGCATGTATGTATGTATGTATGTATGTATGTATGTATGTATGTATGTATGTATGTATGTATCTACACCAGGTTATTAGTCTAGCAATGCCGAAGCAAAATATACACACGACGGGGTGCTGGAAAGTTCCTGGTTTTAAGGGCATCACGAAAGGCCTGGTCGGAGGCCCAAGCTTCCGAGTTCTTTTACAGGGTTCAGAAAAACTGAAGGACCGCTGCAATAAGTGTGTGAATCTGAGAGGGAAATATGTTGAATAAAATCACAATTAACTGATCCTCCTGTACTTTATTTTACCCAAAGGCAGGAACTTTTCAGTATCCCCTCGTATATGTGTGTGTGTGTGTGTGTGTGTGTGTGTGTGTGTGTATAAATTTATTTATTTAAAAGCAGGGATAGGTTGGGTAGTAAACAGAACGCAAAAATTTGCCATCAACCCCCAAAATATGAGAAGCTGTCCCTGGATTAAGATCAAGTCACTCCATCACTCTGATCCTTCGAACTTGGCAACAAGCATCTTTTGTGTTATCCGAACCGTGAAGTTTCCCAATCTGAGTAGTGGTCACTTGGCTACTGTTAGACCTTTGGCGTATTTTTGCCCGTCTATCCCCTAGGGGTGCCTGGTATTTGTTTTCGGTCTCTTTCTTTATCAACACATTATTTATTTTACCCGGGTGGAGGCGCAATGGCCCAGTGGTTAGGGCAGCGGACTCGCGGTCATAGGATCGTGGTTTCGATTCCCAGACCGGGCGTTGTGAGTGTTTACTGAGCGAAAACACCTAAAGCTCCACAAGGCTCCGGCAGGGGACGGCGGCGAACCCTGCTGTACTCTTTCGCCACAACTTTCTCTCACTCTTACTTCCTATTTCTGTTGTGCCTGTAATTCAAAAGGTCAGCCTTGTTACACTGTGTCACGCTGAATATCCCCGAGAACTACGTTAAGGGTACACGTGTCTGTGGAGTGCTCAGCCACTTGCACGTTAATTTCACGAGCAGCAGGCTGTTCCGTTGATCGGATCAACTGGAACCCTCGACGTCATAAGCGACGGAGTGCCAACAAGATTTGTTTTACCCACTTTTAACTTTTCCAGAAGTTCGTATAGGCTACAGAAAGTTTGTTTGCTTGGCAATACATCAGCCATAACAAAAGTACGCAGATACTTAAGGCTGTGGGACGCAGCTTGATGTCTAGCAATTCAATACTGGTGGATTAACAACGGAGAGCTAAGATGTAGAAGGATGACAACAGCAGTAATAATGATATAAGGTGAGGAAAAGCTGAAAGAAGAAGAAAGGGAGTGAGTATAAAAGAAATATAAATAGAAGAAATAGCAGAAAGAGAAGAGAAAAAAGTAGAAAAGACAGAAGTAGAAGAAAGAGAAGAAACAGAAAAAGAAAAAGAAGTAGAAGAAATACAGGTAGAAAGAGAAGAGAAACAAAAGAAAAGTAGAAAAAAACAAATAAAAGAGAAGAAAAAGAGGAAGATGAAGTAGAAGAAGTAGAAAGGAGAGAAGACGTATGAAGGAAAGGGATATGGAATATGCTGGGAATATGGGGAAAAGCATGAAGATTCAGAAATAGTTGGATGGATGGATAAAGAGAGTTGCAGTATTTAAATATCTGGGCGGACAGAGAATGTAATCAAAGAACGAAAGCGAAAACAAAAAACGTTAACTCTATTTCACACAATGATCGCTGGGATGTTAAATTATAGAGACGCCATATTGATTCATTTCGTTTTCTAAGATTTCGTTTTAAATATGCTTTGTTTTGTTATTTTAGTTTTGTTTTAATGTATGTGTTTTCTTTCGTTTTAATGTCTTGTCTTGTTTATTTATCTGTTTATCTATTCATATTTGTATTTATTTATTTATTTCTTAAAAGAACGACTGGCTTTCCATTGGAGGAAATAAATCAATAATTATGAAAGTATGAACCATAAAAACAACAACAACAATAATAACTACAACGACAACAGCAACAACAATAATTACAATAAATATGCACAAAATCTAGAAATGAATAAATACTAACAATAGTAATACGAACAACCAGATCAGCAATAACAAAAAGCAACAACAATAACGACAACAACAACAACAACAACAATAAATATAACAGCAACAAGTAAAACAGCGATAATTACAGCAACAACAACTCCAAAATTTCAAACTCAAAGACAACAGCAACAACAACAGCAACGTTAGCATGGAGAAATAGCATCAACTACAAGAATAACTATATATGAAAATCTACAACAACAGCAAAAACAAAAAACAAACACAAATAATAAAACAATGGCAAAAACGGAGACTGGAAAAACAAAATAGTTTTTACTACTACTACTACTACTACTACTACTACTACTACTACTACTACTACTACTACTACTACTACTACTACTACTACTACTGCTGCAACATCGATTTTTATCCTTCCTCTTTATCGATCAGTCTTCGAATTAATTGTAGATTATTATTTAAAGACAAATTTTAGACGAGTCTACACCTTCTGCTGCTCATTCCTCCACTACACACACACACACACACACACACACACACACACACACACACACACACACACACACACACACACACACACGCATACACACACATATGCATATCTATCTATCTATCTATCTATCTATCTATCTATCTATCTATCTATCTATCTATCTACCTATCCATTTCTCTCTCCGTATATGAACTTTATATATATATATACATACACATACAAACACATATAAAAGACATCTCTCTCTCTCTCTCTCTCTCTCTCTCTCTCTCTCTCTCTCTCTCTCTATCTGTCTGTCTGTCTGTCTGTCTGTCTGTCAATACACGCACGCACGCACACACACACACACACACACACACACATAAACACGCACACACTCACATATGTAGTGATCTATTTTTCTATCTGTCTGTCTATCTGTCTGACTGTCTTTCTATCTGTCTATTTGAGACAGCTTGTCTGTTTAATTCTATTCTAGAGTTATAATATTTAATCTCTGTATTTTCTCACATACGCGCACTCGCTCGCTCACATGTATACATACACACGCACGCAGATACTCAGATACACACGCAATGCATTAATGTAATACTGAAAGCACGACCGTGTTTCACTCTTGACTATTTTATAGTAACTCTTCCATATTTTTATACATTTACATACTTACATATGATATATATATATATATATGCGTGTGTGTGTGTATAAACATATGTATAAGTAGATGCATGTATATATGAATATATATATATATATATATATATATATATATATATATATATACACTCTATTCTTTTACACTTAAACTTGTTTCAGTCATTTGACTGTAGCCATGCTGGAGCACCGCCTTTTAGTCGAGCAAATCGACCCCAGGACTTATTCTTTGGATGCCTAGTACTTATTCTATCGGTCTCTCTTGCCGAACCGCTAAGTTACGGGGACGTAAACACACCAGCATCGGTTGTTAAGCGATCTTGGGGGGACAAGCACAGACTCACACACACATATATACATATATACTACGGGCTTCTTTCAGTTTCCGTCTACCAAATCCACTCACAAGGCTTTGATCGGCCCGAGGCTATAGTAGAAGACACTTGCCCAAGATGCCACGCAGTAGGAATGAACCCGGAACCATGTGGTTGGTAAGCAAGCTACTTACCACACAGCCATTCCTATGTGTATATATATATATATATATATATATACACATAATACATATATAATATATGTACACATAAATATCTATCCATGAATACGTATTTATACGTAAGCGTATTTAAAGGTAATACACATGCACACGTATATACAAACTTAAACATATGCACACACACACGCGTGCATACATGTGTGAGTGTGTGTGTGTATGTGTGTATTTATACATATGTATATAAACCTATGTCCATGTGTGCATGTACTTACAATTGCACGTGTGTGTATTGTATATGTGTTTATGTACATCTATCTAAATTTCTATATACACGTGTATTTAGATGTTTGTACGTATGTAGCTATCTCCCTATTTCACCAATTGTCTCCTCGTCTCCCTCTCTCTCTCTCTCTCTCTCTCTCTCTCTCTCTCTCTCTCTATATATATATATATATATATATATATATATATATATATATATATATATATATATATATATTTATATATACACATACATGTACATATACACATACATAGATAGATATGCGTATACATATACACACATACATACATACATACATACATACATACATACATACATACATACATACATACATACATACATGCATACACACACATACACACGCGTATATATGTATATATGTATGTATGTATATTGAATAATCAGAAATTTGAAATGAAAGTATTTGTTCTTCGATGACTCTCCAAATAGAAATTAAACTACTTAGAACAATTTAATATTTTCCAAGTGACAAAAAGATATATTTGTTTGCATTTCCCAATGAAACTCGCATATTAGAATTGTAGATACATACATTAAACATTTCATATATATATATATATATATATATATATATATATATATATATATATATATATATATATAATACAAAGAATATATATACATGTATACACACATATATGTACATACTTACATCTACATGTGTATATACATGCATATCAGGGTACAGGACGTTAGAACAATAAACTACAGACAACGGAACGAACACATAGGAAAACGGAAAGCCACTTGGAATATCCCTTCATCAGCTGTCTCTATTCTATCTAGACGTTTCGAAGACAAGACAGAACGTACTCTAGAATAGTCTCTTCCTGAGTAGTGGATCAACCCACTACATAGAGGATTCCAAGGTGGCAAACGCAAACCAAGACAGGAAAAAATGGACAGTGAAAACAACATTCAAAAGCCGTACGGCCAAACGCAAATCTGAGGTAGAACGCTAGTAGTTCGTCTTGCTTTCACAGCGGCTGGAGTGAAAAGAAAGTTGACCACAGGTCACACGAGAGCAGAGAGGATGGTGGATATATACATATATAGTGTATAGTGTATGTTCGTTCTTTATTAGATTAACTGAGCATTCTTTTATTACGTTACTACTTTTCGTTTCGTCATGATAGGGTAATCAACGTTTCTTAATTTCCCTGCTTTGTATTGCTTCTCAAATTTCAATCGTGATGTATTGTGTATCACTGTTTTAATAGTAGGGCACATTTCCTCATTGGCTGTTATGTTTTATGAGGTTTTATATCGTAGAGTGGTCATTTAATGATAAGGGGTAGTATGTAATGTTATTTGTCGAAACGGTATATGTTTTGTTTTGTATTTTATCTCCTTTGTGATGTTATATGTGGATGAAGCCTCTCTTTAAATTAGTTTGTCATCATACTTGAAAAATCAAGGCTGTTTTTTAAAGGTGTTTCTCAGATAAACGTCAACTTATACCAATTAAATGCGTTCCCGTTGCCCCTGCATCACAGGAAAGCTTGTGATCTTGATGCATCAAACTAGCATAAGTAGGCGCTCACTACATTGAATTTTTTGCGCACTCACATGCGTAGGTACCTATTAAAATACTTAACGACATCCCGTTGGGAGCAATTTGAAATTCTCATAGCACACACACACTCTCTTTCCATTTTCAATTTCATATTTATTTCTTCAAACAATATTTCGCGCCCAATTAGTAATTTAGAATTATCTAATATCTTTAATAAATTAAGTGATTACATGGAAATATCAATAACATCCCAACAGAGGAAATATGAAATCCCAATTGAATAGATATAGTTTTTTTCCTTTCATTTCTCTTTTCTTCTCTCTCTTCTCTTCAAATACTACTCAGTGCTTAATGAGTAATAAAGTTAGAGTGATATAACTATTTTTTAATAAATAGACTTAGCAACCGCTAACTTGCAGTCTCAGTAGACATATAAATGGACATATGCATACATTAAAACAGGTACACAGTGACACATTAACATTCGATATTGAATATTACTCATGCGCATATATTAGACTGTTCGAAATATATATATATATATATATATATATATATATATATATATATATATATATATATATATATATATATATATATATATATATATATATATATTACATATATATGTATGTAATAAAATATATATCTATAAACATACATATATCTGATGCATATGTACATATAACGTACACATAATTGTATACTTATATTTATATGAATATATATCGATATTTACACGCACATTTATATTTGCATATATGTATGCTTACATTCAAGCATATATACACGCGCACACATACTCTCACATATAAACGTATACGCACATATAAAGACAAATAGTCAGCCCAAAGCCACTTTATCTGATCAATAGTTTGTCAAGTCATTCAATGGTGTTCTTAATAACGTCATCTGTCCGTCTGAAACCCATTTGACTTTGTATGCAGAGAGAAGATGTCTTGATTTGTTAATTATTTTATATCTGATGGCAGCTGACATATCTTACACATACATACATACATACATACATACATACATACATACATACATACATACATACATAGACATATTGACTCGCATACACAGATCCTCACATCTCCACATACACACACATATATATATATACATACATACGTATACACATATATTATGTAATTGATATACATATATATATATGCATATATATATATATATATATATATATATATATATATATATATATATATATATATATATATATATATATATATATGCATATATATATATATGCATATATATATATATATATATATATATATATATGCATATATGCATATATATATATATGCATATATATATATATATATATATATATATATATGCATATATATATATGCATATATATATATATATGCATATATATATATGCATATATATACACACATATACATGTATATACATATACATACATATATATATATATATATATATATATATATATATATATATATATATATATATATATATATATATATATATATATATATATATACTGACACTCCGTCGGTTACGACGACGAGGGTTCCAGTTGATCCGATCAGCAGAACAGCCTGCTAGTAAAATTAACGAGCAACTGCTCGAGCACGCTACAGACACGCCAATCCTTAACGTAGTTCTCAGGGAGATTCAGCGTGATACAGATTGGGACAAGGCCGGCTCTTTGAATTACTGCTCATTTTTGCCAGTTGAGTAAACTGGACCGATGGGAAATAAAATGTTTTGCTCAAGGACACAACGTGCTGCCGGGAATTGAACTCACAACCGTGAGCCCAATACCCTGACCGAATATCCTGACCACTAAGCCACGGGCCTTCACATACATATACATATACACAAACGTACGCACAAACGTACGCACAAACGTACGCACATTCATACACATACTTGGATATATTGGCAAATACATATACGGATATATACATCACTTCTCAGCTTAGAAGGCTACTCTTTTGCTATCCTATAACAGAAGATAACTATAAAATACCTAATCAGCAAGAGAGATAAGAATGTCTCTAGACATCCATTTCGTTATAGAAAATACCAATTGTGTCATATCAGTGTGGATGATATCACTTATACCATGATCAACATAAATGTTTGCAAGATTCTACTTTCCCATGAGACAGGACAATCCTCCGAGGGTACGATTATCCTGACAGCCATGCCAAAGCACACCAGAACCAGAATTTATGGCTGTGTGGTAGGTAGCTTGCTTACCAACCACATGGTTCAGAATTCATTCCCACTGCGTGGCACTTCGGGTCAACCAAAGCCTTATGAGTGGATTTGGTAGACAGAAACTGAAAGAATCCCGTCTTATATATATATCAATACCCTTGCATCACACCACGCACACCACACCAATACCCTCGCATCACACCACGCACACACTACAACTGACCAACTACTTTCTTCCTTTCTCCCTTCCCCCATTTTCACACTACATACGTCAAGATCACCAGCAGTCTACCTTCCACACACAGCCCCTCGTTCCCGATCACCGTTTGTTATCTCCCCCTTTCTTAGCTCTCCTGAAATAAGAATTTCTAACTTCCGGTCAGTCATTGTTATGATCGGCCATTATTATGATTGACCGTTGACTGAACACTATTCAATTTTTTTTCTCCGTGTTTTTCTCCTTGTCTCCGTATTCTTTCTGTTGAAGAGCGTAGCTCGAAACGTCAAAGACTTTCCGTATTCCCGAGCGTCATACTAATATATACTTTTGTTATTTACACCACCTGTCCTCGTCTGTTGTTATTTTTTGTATATTCTCCCACATATAATACACGCTCACGTGGTCGCACCAGCTAATCCTGTCTCCTCTCATCACACACTACCAACTTTTGGATTCTACCTTCTTTCCTTCTGGATCTGGACTGTTTGATTCTGAACTTTATACCCTCCGGCTGCACCTCTCCTACCCACGGATTTACACTGGACCCATCTTCTGATTGGAAATCGCTTCAATATACCACGACGTCTAAAAAACTTTCGAACTTTTCCACTTTTGTAAACCTCCTTTTTACCTTACTTTTTTGTAAACCTCCTTTTTACCTTACTTTCCTTCACCTACCGTCTCTTCGTACTCTGGATGTTCCTAATCTGTCTTCTCTAATCTGCACCTATTACTTTGTATTCTTCTCCCTCCCTTTCTTTTCTCCTCTCCCTGTCACCCCATTTCTCCCTATTGTCCCATCTTCCTTTTTGCTTTGTTTTTTTCTCCCATCTCGCATATATTTTCTTCTCACAACCCCTTTTTCGTTTTTTCTCCTCATGCCTTTATTTTTTTTCCCCCACACCTGTTAAAAAAGTTTTTTTTCCAGTTTTTTTCCCCCCTTTTTTTCTTTTTTTCCTTTTTTCCACGTCCAATTTTCTCATCACGCTTGTTTTTTTTCCACCACACCTTTTGTAATTCTCCTTCCCACGTCTAATTTTCTTTTCTCTCTCGTTCCATCATGCCTGACTACAAATCTTTCCAACTCACTCTCCACAACCGCCTAAAACTATACCTCCGCACACTTCCCTCTCTATACTTTCAACCTACTATACGACTCTCCTTACTCATATGCAAGAAGACTCGTTTCTCTAGTCATATTACGTTTCTCAGTCGCTGCTTACATCACCGCCTCATCCCTAAGGGTTTCCGCCTCCATTTCCACCCCACTCTCCACTCCTCTACCACCATTCTACCCATACTCCGCACCACATCCTACCGCCTTATGCGGGCCACCATTCGCTCCAATCTCTCTAAAATCCACACTATCGACCGCCTTCTTCCTCCAGCCTTTTCCATATTTTTCTCCTCTCTGTCACCCTCCCATGCTCACAATACATTGCGCTTTATCATTCAACTTAATCATCTCTTTCATGCATTTCTTACCGACACTAAGCTCCGCAAACTTCACTCACTCCTCCATTCCTCTACACCCGATGCCACTACCCCAACCCCTCCACCACCCTTCTACCTCCCTGATGTGCATTCCCCACCCACACCCAACCACCCTGCCTCTCCCACACACACTCCACCCCCTCCCTCCCAGCCCTCCACCATACCGACCGCCCCTCCTAACCCTACTTCATCCCCTCCTACTTCTATTCCACCCACCCCTTCTCCACTTCAGCCTGTCGTTACCATTCCCCCAGATCTTCCTCTCTCTGAGGCGGAGCGCTCCGTCCTCAATAGGGGTCTGCGCTTCATCCCACTCACTCCATCCTGCAAGGAATTTCAAACCCGTGCTGATGTCCACAGCTTTGTGCGCCGCGTTAGGTTGGGTGCGCTTTTCCATAACACACCACCCGCACCCAACGAGGACTGCTTCACTGACCTGGGCCGACGACCATCCCAGTGGACGCCTGCTCCTGGCCAGTTCCAGGCAGTTGATCTTTTCGCGGGCGCCTGCCAACGCGCTGTGGGCCGGTTTAACTTTTCCAGGCGTCCATCTCGACTCAACATCTCCCCAGCCGAACTCTCGGCCCTTCGATCCCTCCGACGCCGCACGGACATCATCATAAAACCGGCTGATAAGGGTGGAGCCGTGGTAGTATGGCGCGCGGACCTCTACGAGGCCGAAGCTCTCCGTCAACTTCGAGATACCTCATTCTACCGCCCTCTGCCCTCCGACCCCACGCCCAGCTACCAACAGACTGTGTCCTCCACTATCCATGACCTCATCCTCTCCTCCCATCTCCCCGCCACCGCCTCCAACCTTATTGTTCGTACCCCACGCACCCCCACCATTTACTTCCTCCCCAAGATCCATAAACCGAACAACCCTGGCCGCCCCATCGTCTCCGCCTGCAACTGCCCCACCGAGCTTATCTCAAAATACCTAGACCGGGTCCTCGCCCCCCTAGTGGCTTCTCTCCCTTCCCACATTCATGACACTAACCACGCGCTTCGTCTATTCAACTCTTTCTCTTTCCCTCCCGGCCCTTCTAAGCTTCTCTTCACTCTAGACATCCAGAGCCTCTATACAGTGATCCCCCACGACGAGGGGCTGTGTGCCCTGAAGTTTTTTCTAGACCAACGCCCCAACCCACAACCCGACACCTCCACACTCATTCGTCTGGCCGAACTTGTCCTATCTCTCAACTGCTTCTCGTTCGCGGGAGATATCTACCAGCAAACCTCGGGAGTGGCCATGGGGACGAGAATGGGCCCCAACTACGCGAACCTCTTCGTTGGTTATGTTGAGGCCCAAATATTCTCCAGTTTCACTGGTCCCACTCCCGAACTATACGGTCGGTATATCGACGACTGTATCGGTGCCACCTCTCTCTCCCGCGAACATCTTGACTCGTTCCTCTCTTTCGTTCAATCTTTCCATCCTGCCCTCCACTTCTCCTGTACTGTCTCTGACACCTCTGTCCCCTTTCTCGACATTTCGGTCAGCATCCTCCACTCCGCCCTTAGCACCTCCATCCACTACAAACACACAGACTCACACTCCTATCTCAACTTCTCCTCCTCCCACCCTAGACACACAAAACTTTCCATCCCCTATTCCCAATTCCTCCGTCTACGCAGACTTTGTAGCGACAGCCATGACTTTGAGACTCAGTCTCAACTCATGGCTCACCACTTTAGCCTGCGTGGATATCCACCCACCACCATCCACACCGCCCTTGCCAGAGCACGTTCTGTGGACCGTGCATCTGCTCTCTCCCCCCGAACCCGCCCTGCCGTTTCCCGCCTCCCTTTTCCCCTCACCTACCATCCCACCACCCTACCCCTCCAACGCTCCATTCTCCGAGCTTTTCGGCGCCTCCAGTCCGACCCCTCCACCTCCCACATCTTCCCTAATCGACCCCTCCCCTCCTTCAAACGAGCCCACAACCTACGGGACCTCTTGGTCCACAGCTTCTTCCCCAACCCAACCTCCCAACCTGGCTCTTTCCCCTGCTCCCGTCCACGCTGCCGCACTTGCCCTTACCTCTCCAACACCACCCTCCTCACCAGCACCCATCACCGACCCTATCGCATCACCGACTCCTTCACCTGCACGTCTACCAACATCATATATTGCCTCTCCTGCTCTCTCTGCCAATCCCTGTACATCGGACAAACGGGGCGGCGCCTGGCCGACCGATTCGCGGAACACCTCCGAGATATCAACGTCGGCAATGACACCCCGGTGTCACGCCACTTCCGTTCTGCCGGCCACTCCTTGCGGCAACACCTGTCTGTGTTTGGATTGTCCATGCACAGGGGCCATCCGGACTCCCGTTTGCGCCGTGAACAGGGATTAATTTTCTATCTTCGCTCCTTTGCGCCACATGGGCTCAACTCCCCTCCACTCTTCATCTAACCCCCTCCTCCTGTCTCTCTCCCCCACCCTCCCTCCTACCACCCATCTCTCCCCTCCCCCACCTCCTGCTCCGACTCCTACTTCTTTGTACCTCTCTTCATACTTCTCTCCACTCCCACTTCTCTTCACCCCTACTCTTTCTCTCCTCTCTCTTACTCTCTCTCACTCTCTTCTCTCGTACTCCCCCCTCCCCCCTCTCCCGTACTCCCCCCTCTCTCACTCTTACTCTCTACACTCTTACTCTCTACACTCTTACTCTCCTACTCTCTACACTCTTACTCTCCTACTCTCTACACTCTTACTCTCTTACTCTCTCACCCTTACTCTCTCACTCTCTTCCCCTCTCTCTCACTCTCTTTCTCTTCCTTTCTTCTTTCCCCCCCATACCCCTCTTCCCTCTCTCTCACTCTCTTTCACTTCCTCTCTTTCTCTTCCTCTCTTTCTCTTCCTCTCTTTCTCCCCCCATACCCACCTTCCCACTCTCTCAATCCCCCTTCCCTCTCTTATACCCACCCTCTCTCCTCTCTTCCTCTCCCCTCCCATACCCATCTTCCCCCTCTCTTACATCCACCTTCCCCTTCTCCCTCCTCGTCAACACCCCCTCATAAGCTCATCCCACCACACCCCAACACACTCCTACTCTACCTTCCCACTCCACCCCATCCAATTCCTTACACCCACCACCCACCCCTACCCACATACCCCACCCTACCCACATACCCCACCCTACCCACATACCCCTACCTCTACCCCACACTCCACCCATGCCTTCCCCACCTCCCAACACCCTCACATCACACCACACCAATACCCTTGCATCACACCACGCACACCACACCAATACCCTCGCATCACACCACGCACACACTACAACTGACCAACTACTTTCTTCCTTTCTCCCTTCCCCCATTTTCACACTACATACGTCAAGATCACCAGCAGTCTACCTCCCACACACAGCCCCTCGTTCCCGATCACCGTTTGTTATCTCCCCCTTTCTTAGCTCTCCTGAAATAAGAATTTCTAACTTCCGGTCAGTCATTGTTATGATCGGCCATTATTATGATTGACCGTTGACTGAACACTATTCAATTTTTTTTCTCCGTGTTTTTCTCCTTGTCTCCGTATTCTTTCTGTTGAAGAGCGTAGCTCGAAACGTCAAAGACTTTCCGTATTCCCGAGCGTCATACTAATATATACTTTTGTTATTTACACCACCTGTCCTCGTCTGTTGTTATTTTTTGTATATTCTCCCATATATATATATATATATATATATATATATATACGCGCGTGTGTGTGTGTGTGTGTGTGTATGTGTGTGTATATGTGTGTGTCTATGTTTGTGTGTCTATGTATGTCCCCCGAACATCACTTGACAAACGATGCTGGTGTGTTTAGGTCCCCGTAACATGGCAGTTCGGCAATAGAATAAGTACTAGGCTTACAAAGAATAAGTCCTGGGGGTCGATTTGCTCAAATGACTGAAACAAGTAAAAGACTAAAAGACTAAAAGAATATTTAACAACAATAAAGAACACTCGTGGAAAAGACCAGTAAAAACAGTTACCCGTTATAAGCACAACAAGCCAGATTCTGTTATTTGGGACTGGCAAAAGTCATGCACAGTTGCATAGATCAACTGCTCGGCAGATGTGAATGTCACGTTAAAAATTGGGTAACAAGAATATCTATAGAGAATAAATGAGAAACCTACAGCTTTAATACCAAAAGCATAAATTTCTATTTTTTGCTGTTATAATACGTGCTTTGAGTTATGCAACAAAAGATCTGTATAAAAATTTAGAAATGCTGGTGGTTTTTCCGAAGAAGAACAAACACATTAGCATTCTCCAAATACAGTTTGGAGATTAAAGCCACGGTGAAAACTTACAAAACATTTTAGGAATTTGCAGCTCCAGGGAAGAACGCATGCACACGATCACGTATTACATATGAAATGTACACACGCACACGCACACACACACACAAGCACCCACACACATGCACCCACCCAAACCGCCCACACACACACAAGCACCCACACACATGCACCCACCCAAACCGCCCACTCACCCACCCACATATACACCTACACTCATACACATATACACACACACACATACAGACACACGCCCCACCTCCACAGAATAATGAAGTACACAGAGTTGTGTATTAGTAATATGCACACCCCACTACATGTTTACCCACACATCACACACATACGCACACACATACTCACACACATACGCACACACATACACATACACGCGCACACATACATACATATATACATACACTTATTCATTCATATATACATACACACATATCCATTAAAGCGTTAAGCTAATGCCGTATTTGTTAAAGCTTGTTCTTCCTATGTTGCCGCTTATATTGTTCGTTGTATTTACTCTCTCTCTCTCTCTCTCTCTCTCTCTCTCTCTCTCTCTCTCTCTCTCTCTCTCTCTCTCTCTCTCTCTCTCTCTCTCTCTCTCTCTCTCTATATATATATATATATATATATATGTACACATATTTATTTAGATAATCTAAAATAAAATAAAAATTCTTGTGTACTTTGCTTTAGACAAGTCTTCATCATGTAATACTAATATTGTAAAACATTATCAAAGCAGGTCAGTTGTGTTTCTGTAGTCACTCATACTAATCAATGTAGTTCCGGTTACCCACTGTCGACTAATTTCCCACCGTCATTACAATGAAAAAGGACACGTTTTAATGTCCCAAATATCAGGTTGGCATAACTAGAATAATGGTATAACATAGGGCCGGCAGGAAGATTTTGTGTAATCAAAAAATTCTTTGATCTGGGAGGAAATTGAATAAGCTGAACAGTGTTATATAAATTATCAAAACTACCGATTGTAGCAACATTAGTAGCAACAGTAGCGGCAGAAAAAAAAAACAGCAGCAGCAACAACAACAACAACAACAGCAACAGTAGAAGTAGTAGTAGTAGTAGTAGTAGTAGTAGTAGTAGTAGTAGTAGTAGTAGTAGCAATAATAGCAGCAAAGTCAGTAGTGGGTAGTTGTTTTGTTATTACTTTTACAGTTTGTGAGTTTGTTTTCATCGTTGCCGCTGTTCGTAATGTCATTTTTGTTGTTATAGATTTTTCTTATGACTTCAGTTACAACAAAAACAACAGCAGCAGCAGCATTAGTT
>NC_142933.1:22192437-22219937 GCF_046866305.1 Octopus bimaculoides
TGTATGTATGTATATATGTATGTATTTGTATGTCTGTGTTTGTTCCCGCACCATCATTTGACAACCGATGTTGATGTGTTTACGTCCCCGTAACTAAGTGGTTCGGCAAAAAAGCCTGATAGAATAAGTACTGGCCTTCCACAGAACAAATTTTGGGGACAGTTTGTTCGACTAAAGGCGGCGCTCCACCATGGCCGCAATCAAATAACTGAAACAAGTAAAAGAATAAAGAATATATATATATATATATATACACAAATGCATATATACATACATATACATACACATGCAAGCATATATGTATATGCATGTATTTTTTTCTAAATATTCTAGTTCCTGTTCTTCTTCCCACTTTTCACTCTTACACATTTTCAACATCTTTTTGCCTCTTTACACTGCGTTATTTTTTACTATGCCACCTACATACCTACCTGTCTACCTCTCACATATTCAATCCTTCACCTTCCCCCCTCACCAGTATTATTTAAAACAACCCTATCTCTTCTCCACAACCACCTATCATTTCTCCCTCCTAAGGCCCCCACTAAAAATATTAGCGAATCTAATAATATCTTTAAGCTAAACTGTTTGCCTGACAGATGGAGTTCATAGATTCCTACTCCGACATATCCCATTGCTTTGATTGGTCGATATTTTAATCCGATACTTCTTCATTGATCACATGACATGCCCTATTCTCGTTTCATCAGTCCTTAATTTAACTTGAATGCATAATACGTATTGGAGAATGTGTGTGTTTGTGTGTGTGTGTATCAGAGAGAGAGAAAGAAAGAGAAGGAGAGAGTAAAACACAGTGATTCGTGTGTTTGCGTGTATATATATATATATATATATAGAGAGAGAGAGAGAGAGAGAGACAGACAGATCGATAGAAAGATAGATAGATAGATAGATAGATATACATAGGGAGGGAGAAAGATAAGCAGAGATAGGGAGTGAGAGAGTAAAATTTTGATTACTCCGAGTACGTTCAAAGTCAGCGTGTTTTTCCAAAGCAAAGGTTGAGTTTAAATGACGGTATCGTATTACTGGTATTATCTGGTATACAAGCATGCAAGAGAACTTCTTTGTTGCTGTTCTATCTGCTAGAAATGTATGTTAGATCGCCCTCAAACTATACACTGCCGTCTTAAAGAAAAGGTTGAGAAGTGCAAAACGTAGTCGTGTTTACAATTTCTGAAAAGTGAAGAGTAATCACAGCTGGATATCCTTTCATCGTATTAGATCAGATCTGACATGGCGTTCAACAAGTTCAAACAGTTCCCCCCTCCTGCTCTTTGTCGTTGTCGTCGTCGTAGTCAAAAACTTTACTGTTTCAATTCTTTAATATGAAATGATCCAGTTTTTCTAACTGTTTATTCTTCCGGTCAAGTACCAAGGTGTAGATGCTTCTGCACTTCGGCACAATGCTGTCAGCTGTATAAAATATATCCCACTGTCTAAACACAAACCAAGGATACATATATTATATATACATGTAATACATACATACATACATACATATATATATCTATGTATATATATAAATATATATATATATATATATATATATATATATATATATATATATACGTGCATATATATATACATATGTATATGCATGTCTGTCTGTCTGTCTGTCTGCCTGTCTGTCTGTCTGTCTGTCTGTCTGTATGTATGCATGTATGCATGCATGTATGTATGTATGTATATATATATATGTATATATATATATATATATATATATATATATATATATATATATATATATATATATATATATATATATATATATATATGTATGTGTGTATGTGTGTATTTATAAATATATGTATATGTATATATACATATATGTACATATGGTACTGAATATGTTTGTATGTGTTTGTGTGTGTTTTTGTGTGTGTGTGTGTGTGCGTGTGCGTGCGCGTGTGTGAGTGTGTGTGTGCGTGTGTGCGTACGTGTGTGTGTGTTTGTGTGGGTGGGTGCGTGTGTGTAAAATTTTTGAAGTTCGTTTGCCGTTGAGTGAAGAATTTCCAACTTTTTGAAGTCAATGGGAAAAATCTGCGGGGAACGGAACAGTTTTTCCTTAAGATCTTGGATACTACCTCTCGATCTACAGATGGAAAATAATCTTTTCCCGCTCCCCGAAGAAAGCACTTGTTCGAAAACATCGGGAACATTTTCCCCTGCGGCACATGAACTTATTAAACTTTACAATTTACCAATAAATACAATTTTTGCAGACGGAAATTTAGTTTGAAATGCAGGTAGGAGCTTCTTTTGTACCTTTACTCAAGTGCAATCAAAGTTAAAGAATCTAACACACATACAGAGCTGAAACACGTTATGTTGGAAAGATCATTTTGGATAACATCTCTTCACTAAAGTCTTACATAAGCCGGAAACCATATCAGAAATCTCGGATAGTGCTTCTGATGTTGATATTCAAGTAGAAATAACAAAAAAGAAATAGAAAAATCAGTAAGAAGGATGAACAACTATTAAGTCTATTGTCTAGACGCCATAAGTGCTAGTGTACTAAAAGATGAGAACGCAATACACTACATATTAATATTGAGCATATTATGGAAAAAAGAAAAGACACCACAAAAGAAGAAAGACAAGAAATAAAAATCACTTAAAGTCATGCCCAGCCTCTGACCACAGGTGGGCTGCATCCACCCTTTGCTTCTATAATGCCTTCTATTCGTTGGAATTGACTGGTCTCATGCTACTTTCATTTAGACATTCTTGTTGCACTGATCTCTTCTTTGCTCATCACAAATATTGTATCCACCCAAAGACCCTACACTAAACACTAAACCCTGTCCTACCCACTTCTAGTCGGGCCTCTGGTTCTCCTTCTTTGCTTATTTTTTTCCTGTGGGTCTGATTTTTAATAGTTTAGTCGAATCATTAATAGTAACACTCTTCTTGGTCTCCGTAAACCCGCGAAGTCCATAGGCACTGTTTATTTTCCAAGACCCAGCAACTGAATATAAAAAAAAAACGCAATACCATCACCCAAAGCAATTATCCTCTTATCAACATCAGGGAATGTACTCAGTAGAAATCTCCTCCACGGAATGAGCAGTTAAACTGAATAACTGACGGAAAACAGTCAGGTTTTAAAGTTAGTAGAGGCACAGTTGATGTCGTTTTTGTAGTCAGTGAAAAAAAAACTTCAAAAAAGAACTTCAAACAACGTTACATTTCGAAGTCATCAACTTTAAAGTTGCTTTCGACTCTGTGACAGAAGGCTGTGCAGAAGATGAGGAGAACAAGTGTAGACCCAAATAGTATGAACTATAGGAGCACCTTATGACAATAGCCAGTTATAGATAGTTAACTGATGGATGTATGCGTATGTATAAGACAAGACTGCTATTCTTCACTCTTTTCGTTATCTTGGGATTTATCATGAAAGAACTGACAGATCTGGATGAAAGTCTGGCACTTACTGACTTTCTTTTCCAAACTATCAAAATAAAGTGACGATACAATTGTATCATCCACAATCTGTGACAAATGTATGTATGTATGTATGTATGTATGTCATTATTCAGCTTTATTTCAATATTTCTTGCCAATAGAGAGGGAGAGAGAGAGAGAGAGAGAGAAAAAGAGAGAAAGAGAGCTGGTTTCTAACCTAAACTATAGGTTTCTTCATTGGAATTTGAACAACAGCAACGGTATTTTTGCATATATTTGTGTATATGTGCGGTATTTGGAGTCACTGCATTTGCAGATTTGTATATTTTTTATGTATGTATTCTTATGCATATAGTTGCATGTCTACACATGCTCATATATACTTAAGTGATAAAACTCCGGAAAGTTTTGTAGATTTTTACAGTTCCAGTGATGGCTTGGATCAGTAGTCTTCAAATTAGCTTTCTCCTTTCAGGTTTTGAGAAGCCTAATTTCTCAAGATTGATACCTAGGTAGTGTGTTACATATTCCAGTGCGCCGATAATTACAGGTATAAACCAGAACTGGTAATCAGATTAGAGTAACTGTAGATTTCTCAATAGTTCAGTGTAGGTATTTTCTTTTTCGCTGATCTTCAGCTTTATGCTAACATCCGCTGGGCAGCTGATTTCCACAACTGAACATAGTTTATCTTCTCTATCCCAAATCACTATATCAGGTGTATTATGTTTACATTTTATTGAGGTTTTCACTGGGACCTTACGCCAGTACTCCTTATTATGAGAGGCTATGACTTCTACCATACTGTGGTTTCTTATTTCTATGGCCTCAGATATGTGTGTATGTATGTATGTATGTATGTATGTATGTATGTATGTACGTACGTACGTATGTATGTACATACGCATGTATGTAAGTATAAACACATACACACGTTATTCTTCAACAAGAAGAGTATCGACAGTGACATCGAAATTTATATATATGTTTGTGTGTATGTATGTGTGTGTATGTATGTATGTGTGTATAAACACACACACACACACACACACACATAAATAAAGCGGCTTTTTCAATTGCATGAACTAAAAGTCGGAGAGGAACGGGATAAACTACCTGCATTAACTTGCTATAAAAGCCGGTAGTAATTTTACCTTATCCTTATTCTTAGTGCAAGTTTTGAGGAGTGCAGTTCGATTTTAGCGGTTATTTTTTCAAAGCTATAATGGAAATGACAAAGGAGCATATTTGGCATATTTTGCTTTATGAGTTCAATAAAAGCAATAATGCAACGGAAAGTGCGAAGAATATTAATGTAGTATATGGTGAACGGACAATAAGCGTAAGCCAGTGTTAACAGCGGTTCCGGAAATTCCGAGCCGGAAACGACAGCCTAGAAGACGAGCCTCGACCTGGAAGATCTATGGAGCTCGATGAGGACGTCCTGCAAATCCTGCTGGAACAAAATCCCATCGTAACTGTTGAGGAACTAGCAGAGAAGTTTAGATTCAACCATTCATCGACACATGTGTGCCATCAGAAAAGTCAGCAAATTGGGTCAATGC
This sequence comes from Octopus bimaculoides, assembly GCF_046866305.1. Lineage (NCBI taxonomy): Eukaryota > Metazoa > Mollusca > Cephalopoda > Octopoda > Octopodidae > Octopus > Octopus bimaculoides. The sequence goes on from NC_142933.1 coordinate 22,197,438, forward strand.
GTTCCTCACAAATTTTCCGAGTCTAATCGCGTGCAAAGAGTGAACGTGTGCTCTTCTCTGTTGTCAAGCCTCACGAATGAATCTTTATTGGACTGAATAGTGACTGGTGATGAGAAATGGGTTCTCTATAAAAATGTCAAGCGCTGAAGACAATGGGTAGGGAAAGGAGAAACACCAGCACCCCAGGCTAAAGAAAATCTTCACCCACGTAAGGTGTTGCTATCTGTTTGGTGGGATATCAATGGTTTAGTCCACTTTGAACTTTTAAACCCAAACCAAGCGATAACAAAGGAGATCTACTGTGAGCAGCTTGAGAGGCTTAAGTCAGTGCTAGAAGAAAAACGACCGTCTTTGGTTTCAAGACGAAAGGTGTTCTTCCATCATGACAATGCTTGGTCACATATAGCGAGGATGACATTCCAAAAGCTGGAGCAGTTTGAATGAGAAACGATGCCCCACACACCATATTTGTCGGACATTGCCCCATTTGATTATCATTTATTCTGCAGTCTTCAAAATCATTTGGACGGAAAGATATGAATTCTGTAGACGAGTTCAGAGCAATACTGGAGGAGTATTTTTGTGACGGACAAGTGAATTTTGGAAGAGGGGCCTTGCAAGTCTTCTAGAGAGATGGAAGAGCATTGAAGAAAATGAAGGAGAGTATATTTTAGAGTAAAAAAGAACATTATTTCTCTTAATTTTGAAAAATAAAAGAAATATTAAAAAACTGCATTATGTATGGAATGACCCAATATATATATATATATATATATATATATATATGTGTGTGTGTGTGTGTGTGTGTGTGTGTGTGTGTGTGTGCGTGCACGTATTTGCTTTACAGGATGTTCAAAGCAGGTGATTGAGGCTATCGCTACTCAGAGCTTCTTGATCGATGCGATCTCTGGATCTCTCGGGTGACTGCAAAACAAACGGCAGTGTGCGCCGTACCGGGAAGCTATTGCAAGGAGACGTTATTTTCCATTGGCCATATCAAGTCATATAGTTAATCGTATTCCCTGGTGTACTTTGGTGGTAGTTATTGTCGGATAACTCAAAGTTCTTTTCGTTAATAACCTGGTTATCATCATAGTGAATTACGAAAAGATGCTGAAAAGTTCCTGGCTTTGAGGGTGTCGCGAAAGGCCTGGTTGGAGGCCGAACATTCCGAGTTCTTTTACAGGGCTTAGAAAAACTGAAGGACCGCTGCAATAAGTGTGTGAATCTGAGGGGAAGGGGATATGTTAAATAAAAATCATAATTAACTGATCCTCCTGTATTTTCCTTTATCTAAAACCAGGAACTTTTCAACGCCTCCTCGTACATATCACAACGTAGGAGACATATTAGCCACCGCTGTGGACTCGTGTCTGGTGACTGACAAAAAAATTTTGACACCAAATAATAGATGTTGTAAAGTTATCAATTTTTTAAATGCTTTTGAATGGCTAATATGTACCTCTTCATCGCTGTAATCATTTTGGTTTCAACACATGGTATCATATCAAATCACTTGTCTGGTAAGCACACCTCGAAATATCTAATGTCAGTTATAGTTTAAATTAACATTTTGCGTCTAAATGAAGCAACAGCGTGATTCCGCCATCACTATCTGCATTGCTATCATCACCAACATCGTTATCGTCTTCGCTGTCAGCATCGTCATCACAATCGACAATCTTATCATCTTCTGTATTTGTCACCATCATCGATAACCACCATCTATATCGTCATTGATCTTCACTATTTTATGTCTGTGTTTTTCCGATGTCCGATATGAATCTCCCTCGAGTGATCTCAATTAAGTAGAGTCATACATACACGCTTTCTCTGTCTCTCTCTCTCTCTCTCTGTCTCTGTCTCTCTCTCTGTGTCTCTGTCTCTCTCTCTCTCTCTCTCTTTCTCAGACACAAATACATACACGCATATACAGGGATGCACTCGTACAAAATTCACACAAGTATTTCTACACACGTACACACGCGCGCGCACACAGACAGACAGACACACAGACACACACACAGACACACACACACACACACACACACACACACACACACACACACACACACACACACACACGCATATACACAAACATAGACAACCATCTTTACACCCAGAATCAAGATCACAAGGATACATACAGGTGCACACGCATACATACACACCATCGCAAATACACATATACACACACTCACTCACTCTCTCTCTCTCTCCCTCACACACACACACACACACACACACACACACACACACACACACACACACTCCCAGAAGCACAGGAACATAAACATAGACAAACATAAACAAACATAAATACGTAACAACAAAGTAACAACGAACGATATAAAATATATCTATAAAATAACAAGAAACAAGATTACGTATTTCCTCTTCATTAATGTCACGATATGATGGAATCGTGCCTGTTTAACCCTGGGCCAGCTTTGAACGAACAAACCTATAATCAAAAACCATTTAAATTATATCCATACAATCCTTGATCAAGACATATAAATCTGTGGCTACATCGTAACAGTTATCAGCATACTGTATACTGTCTATAAGGTGGCTGCAGCATTGTTATAAACAACACTGCAGTGTATCAGTGTTATTGTCTAAACTGTACACAAAACACTGTATATATTATAAACAACACAGTTGTCAGAGTTCACTGTGGCTACAGTGTAGTCAACGCTGACTACACTGTAGCCACAACATTGTTTACTCTATACTCTAGCCTCAACAGTGTTAATCACTATATTATAGCCAAACACTGTTGCGTTCTACATTGTTGCCATAACACTGTTACTCCACACTGTAGCCATAACACTTACCGTCGACACTGTAGTCACAACACTTATGCTCTGCACTGTAGCCATAATACAGTTACTCTATATTGTACTTACATCACTGTTACCCTATACTGTAGCCACAACACTTACGCTCTACACTGTAGTCATAACACGGTTATTCTCTACACTGTAACCATAACACTGTTACTGTGCACATGATAGATCAATATTTCTCCACAATTTTTCTTTTTATCTTTGGGACCCCTTTGATTACTCTTTTATTCTGGTGGATCCCCAAAACCGTTCGATGTTTAAAAACTACTTTCATAGATACGTCTTCCAAAATTCCTATTTTGTTTTTTCATATATTCACCCGTGTAGGCTGTACTATGTAAAATGTCAGAGAAAGAAACCAAGCTGTTTCTCGTAATAAATATTAGGTTGTCCGGAAAGTTCGTGCCGATTTTTAAAGGAAAGAAAAAGGTCAATAAATACTCGCCATTACATTTTTAATCAACCAAATATGAACCATTTTGTTGCACAATGCATCTCCATCTTTCCTTTAACTTGAAAATACCCTCTTCCCAGAATTGAGGTGGTTTCATGGCAAATAAGTCGAAAGATAAGCTACTATAAATCGGCACGAACTTTCCAGACAACCCAATACATCTAATTCAAACCTTTTGCTGAACCTTTAAAATATTCTATGGACCACACGTTACTATTTTGCTTGTATGGAACCCCTCCCCATCTTATAAGGACCCCGGTTAAGAAACAATACTGTAGATATAGCACAATTGCAGTCAAGATGTGAGCCACAACGACACTATTATTTATCCTGTGGCTCAATTATGTATGTAATCTATCGTACATAATCCATATTACATCTAGAATACTGTTACAGACTTACACTGTTGCCGCAAAACTACAAGAACCACTCAATATTCAGCCACAGCACCGTCGTTAATTTAAAGAATTCGTTCAAGGAAGAAAACTAAGAAATCGAAAGATACAGAACCACGCCGCTCGAAAAAAAAAAAAAAAAAGAGCAAAAAAAAAAAAAAAAAAAAAACTCATCTAAAAAATACAAAAAACATGATTTCGCGTTGGCGAAATGTTTTGGTGGTGTTAGCGTTGGTGTTGCTGTTGGTGTTGGTGGTTGTGTTTGGTTGTGTCAGTGTTGGCGTGTGTCTGCATGTGTGAGCATGCGTATGTGTGTATGTGTGTGTGTATGTGTGTGCGCGCGCGTGTGATAAGGGGAGTTTTTATTTTGTAGCATGATTGATTGGCATCAAAAGATCGATCCACACATTCGCTGCAAGTTTGCTTCCTCCCCCTTCGAAACACCACTATTCTTCGGGACACCGAGTAAATCAGCCGCTTATATTTTACACTGGCGAAATGCGCATGCGCAATTGGATTGATATCCAGAGCATACGCTTTTAATTGGAACACCGCAGCGGTGGAGTGTGCCTGGTGATGACGGAGAGCGTTTGGTATTGCTTATGGTGGTCGTGTATATGAAGGAAGAGTAATGGATATCAATAGATAATCGAAACGATACCCGTTCTCTCTCTCTCTCTCTCTCTCTCGGTGCGTGTGTGTGTGTCTGTGTATATAGTGTATGAATGTGCACGTCTAAGATTGCTAATGGTAGCCAACCTCCTGCCTAATGATATCGTTTTCCGACATAGCTAATGATTCTGCACCATAAGCAGAAACACACACACACACACACACACACACACACACACACACACACACACACATACAAAAGAAACATACACTCAGATATACGTAACCAAGTGAAGTCAAAACAGACGTTCAATACAGTAATACACACACACACATACACACACGCACACACACACACACACATACACACACACACACAAATATGTACATATGTATATAATGTGCATGCATATATTTGTATATGAATGCATTTATGTATGTATGCATGTATATATGTGAGTGTGTGTGTATATATATATGAATGTGTGTGTGTATATATATATATATATATATATATATGAGTATTTATATATATATACACATATACACATATAACATATATATGCATATACATATATATAGACATATATATGCACACACACACACACACACACACACACACATATATATATATACACATATATGTAATTATATTAGAGGAAAAAAGACAACCAAACCCTTTTATCATCCTTTTCCCTCTGATATAATATATACCTGCTAACTCGGAAGCCTAATACGGATCCCTAGCTTCAGCCTCAGCTGTGAACTTTAGATCATCAGTGAACTAAACCCCACATAATCTTCTTCTTATATATATACATAAATACACACATGCATAAATACACACGCGCACACAACATATGCATATGAAATTGGTGGAATCACACTGAAGTGAGATGTAAGTAAGCAAAAGAAAGTATTTGCTATTGCTAGGTCGGCTGGTGTATTGCTGAAACTGCCTTCAGCACCATTCTCTGCAAAGGATCTCCACCTTTTTATTACCATTTTTGGCTATTTTCTAGCTTTATTTTAGTCCCAACCCATTAGTGACATCCGTTTTCTGTTTACGCTGTTCTCCGCCAAATGAACCTTGCTCTGTCTTTTCTATTAACACCTTGGACTATTAATGTTACTGCTTGTCACTTAAGCCGGCCTTCAGGCTAGGAGCAGAACACATGGCTCAAACATTGCTCTCTACACTTCCCTATTTCTTCATCTATATGAAGGCAGTGGATTGGCAGAATCGTTAGAGCGTCGGAGAAAATATGCGATACTTGTTCTGGCTCTTTAGGTTCCGATTTCAAATCTTGCCGAGGTCAACTTAGTCTTTCTTTCTTTCGGGATCGATAAAATAAAGTATCAGTCAAGTACTGGGATCGTTTATGCCTCGACTTTCCCCTCTCTCTCAGAACGGTTGGTCTTGTACTTATATTAGAAACTATTATTTCTTCATCTATGGAATGTCTCGAACCAAAATGGCTCTCACAAAATCATGCCATTTGATTTCTAAGATTCCTCGTAAAACTTTGTTTCCAAAGATTCTTACATGAATATCTCCAATTTCATTGTTATGACGTCACTATTTTCCATATATCCAGCACATCTTACGAGTGACGAGTTCAGTTTAATTTCCACATGAATCGCCTAGCTATGAGATTCCTATACATTTGAAATAATTTCAACGCTTGATGTAGCTGTTTAAGAAATTGCTCGGCCTCCATAATTTTAAGTTTATTGATGTTTTTCTTTACCTGGACGTTTGTATCTTTCATCAGCCTTGTCTGTCAATCTTCGTAATTTTGATGTTTCGTTACTAAACCAAACAATATTATCAGCAAAATCCAAATCCGTCAAATACTTTACAAAAATCCATTAAATTGCTTCTATTCCATTATCGATCGACTCCTTTACGAATACTGCAAGGAGCTATTCTATTGCCTCTCTGCAGCACTGCATTCATCACAAATTCCTTTGAGAGTAGGTTCCGTCCGCTTCTGCCGCATTTACTTCCACGTTGTGTTACATGAAATCGGAATACTTTTTTGGCAAATCACAGTAAATCAATACCTTCCAAATTTAAATACTATATACACAATCAAAACCCTTTTCCACTCTGCAAAAGCCATTACTAAAGGCTGTCTGATGCGATATTGTTCAACAATAACCTTGAGCAAAATATAAATTGGCGATCGCTGGAAGCTTGTTCTTCCCTTTGTAGACTGTCCAAAGTAACGTTTACTCTTTTCAAGAAAACCAAACTCTGAGCGCCGTCAATACTGTACTGCTTACAGTTATTATACTCCTCCAATAGTCACACTCTCTGACTGGCCTGTTATGATATCAGAGACACAATCGCGAGCTTTTAATCTTCAGGTATCTGCCTAATATTCCATATATTACAAAATACTCTTTTAGTCACGTGATTCTCCGCTTATAATGTCCCTCTTACACCCAGCCAATCCAAAAGATCTTTAATTGCTCACTGACTTGTTATTTCTTCAACATTTATTTCATGTTCAACTAATTGCAGATGCTGCAGTTCAGGAATTATCAGAATATTTCTCTCGTTAAACATTGTTCACGACGACATTTAAATATTCTTTACGTTCTTTCTTGGATGTTTATAACCTATATCAAATGTTATATCATCAATACTAAGCACACATAGTCATTTTGATATATATATATATATATATATATATATATATATATATATATATATATATATATATATATATATATATATATATATATTTATATATATATATATATATATATATATACCTGTAGTTTCGTTTCTTATTTTACAAGGTTTTTTGATTTTTCTTCTGTCTACTGCATTAATAAATTCATCTGCTTGATCAGCTTTCACTTCCAAGTATCATTTTTGTTATCTCTTGAACACCGTTCATCTCTCTGTTAAGACTCCAATATTTTGCTTATTCAACTTTAAGGCCATCAAATTCCTTCTTCATCTTGCAACAATTCGATTTTCTTCCTTTCATGACTTAATAACTCCCATATTTCTCAAGCAATCCATTTCCTTTTTTTTTTTAAATTTTCTGTCCAGAGCACCATTGGCTACTTTCCAGTATACATCCATTACATTCTTTCACTCGCTATTGATGTCTACTTCATCTAAAACTTCAAACATTACAAATCGATTATGACATTCAATTTTAAATTCATCTTTTAATCCATCATTCTATCATGCTTCAACTTTTCCCTCTCAAACCTGGTTATCGCTTCCTTCTTTTACTGAATTATCTCTATTACTGACTAAAGGTCACTTCAAATCTCAGTACCTTGATGTGCTCTAACATGTAGTTGTAGCAATTTTTTATTTACCGATTTATCGAGATATCATCTATTCTGTTCCAGTATTTTCTTTTTTACCAGGAAATGCTCAATTGCATTTATGAATATTTTTGTGTTTAAAGAAAGTATTTCCTTTAATAAAGACATTGCTTGCTGTACAAAAGGTGATTAAAAGCATACCATTTTCGTTAACATATCTAAGCTTATGTATACCCGTTCTTCTGATCCATAACACCGTTGCTTCTTCTAGCTTTCGCACAATTTTTTTTATCTCTCTTGCTGCTGTACTATTAATTACGTCTTGCAACATTGCAGCAATTCTTTGGTTGCATTATTTAAAAGTGCACAAAGGAGGTGGATTGGCAGAATCATTAAAATAAACGCTCTGTGAATTTTTTCTGAATTTTCTGAATCCTTTGCCTTTCATCTCTCCGGGGTCGATAAAATAAAGTATTGGTCAGATACGGGCGCCGATAGCATCGATTTGCTAATTTTTCTACTTAAATAAAAAGCCATTATTTATTGGTACACAAGAAACAATTACACTGATTTTGAATTGCTTAGTTTCACTAAAAGCATTCTGTCACTAGTTAAAAGTTTCCATTCCGGCAACGCTCTTGAAGTATTGTTATTCAGAATCAAACCGTTTCCGTTACATTCCATATAATGCCCTCTTCGAGAGAACAAAACTATACTGTCTTCTATCGTAATAGTTTATGTAAAAACAAAACAAAAAGCAAAACAAAGGAAACGACGATATGATCACAGTGATCCTACACAAATTTTGATCAAATCAGATCCATTTAGCTTTAGGAGCTACTTAACCACTGTGACTCGCTACTCGGAGTATCTCACTCCCCATTCTCAAGAGTAAACATTTCATTGTGGGTGTCAGAAAATTAAAGAGAACATTGCGATTAGTAGGCACTACAAGGAAAGTTTTTCAGTACTGTTAGATATGCGTACGATGTTTGTCGCTCTCTGTTTGTATCAACGACTGTCTAACGGTGATATTAGTAATGTAGGTATCATTACACATCTAGCATCAGCATAGCCTGGTTGATTGGTAAGGTTCATGTTAACATATACAACTATTTGCAGCAACTGACATTCGTTATGATATCTAACACCACTTTGGCCATCGATTTCTCGTTATATTTGCTCAGAGTTATCATTAATAGACATTTCCAAAATCCAAATTGATTAAAAATTAAATTAGGGTATGCAGTGAGGAGTTGCTGCCACTACTACTGCTGCTGTTGCTGTTGCTATTGTTGTTGTTGTTGTTTGATCACATGTCAGTCTCAGTCGGACAAACCTATGACCAAAGGCGTCTCTGCCAAGACTATACTGCCCTTGTTTGCCATATATAGTATATCCAGGATTCCATTATCCGATGTATCCTTCCTTTTTGGTGTAGAAGTATTGCGACCACACCCATGTGACTTAAAATGGACTGAAACATTGTTATAATATAAAGAATTGTCAGCAATTGAGGCAAGCAGTTCACTGTGAGCCGTTCATTCAGAACGTTGAGTCTCGTGTAATAGTAATCGTATTGCGTCATGTAAATTCTTTCTCCCTTGCTTCGTTAAATCATATATCCAACACCCGGATATAAAACTTTTTAAAGACAGTAGTGTGTGCATGTCATTTCGAGGAGATTCCGCTGCTATTTCTAGTAGGAGGCGTAACCACACAGAGCCTTCTTATTGGCACATTTTACAGGAGTTGCTGATAGACGAACAAGAAAGTCAACGGTTCGTCAAATTGTTAGCCCAATGATCAAGGTTTTGAATACCACTACCGACGCTCGGAGCTATGCTGCATTCATAACATTCTCTTATCTCTCGCTAGCTCACTATTGCTCACAGTCAATAGGTAACATGCACAAAAGTAAACATGATCATAAAATGCTCGTTGTTTATTTAATGATTTGCTAATATATTTATTTCAGAATTTTTTTTCAAATGTAAGAATTTATGATGCGAAGTCAATGCGATGTGTATCAGGCAATAAATAGAAATATTGGCAGTTCGATTCCTGCCCTTGGACCATTGGGAGAGGCGAAAATCTAAATCACCATTAAAAGTTTACGAAACACTCGTTAGTTATAGAAAAAAAAAAAAAAAAAAAATATACACATACACACACAGACACACATATATATATATGCACATACATATATACATACATTTATACATACATATATACTTACACACACATATACACATATTTATGAGATTTGAGTTTGAGCAGGTAGAGGAGTAAATGTAAGGACAAACAAGTTAGGTAAGCCGATATACAAAAAAATATTAAATGCATGTGATACAAAAAAATATTAAGTACATTTTATACATATATATATATTTTGTATTAAATGTATTTAATATTTGTTTATATCGACTTGCCTAACTTGCTTGTCCTTACATTTATATATGTATATATGTATGTATATATAATGCAGATAGATAGCTTGATATCTATCTTATATCTATCTCTCTTATATCTATCTCTCTTATATCTATCTCTCTTATATAAAATAGACTTGTGTATGTGTGTATTCGCTGCGCGAATTGCTTCCATACTTGGGATGCATAAATAATTTAATCTCGGATACATAATGTGGTCTTTAGTTTATTTTTTTATTGAAAATAAGTAATATTGCTTTATATGTATGATTCACTTCTTTAAAAAGGTTTTTCACTGTCAACTTCCGGTATTGACGGCAAAATTTTTCGTTTTCATTTGCAAAAGCCCTCATTCTCTATTTTAATGTTTTCATTTCCAGTTTTAGTTCGTTATTTGCAAACAACTACGATAAATTTCTGAAAGAAATATCTAAGTTCACAAATCTAAATATTCGGTACAATGTAGTTTTTAACGAGATTTTATTCATACGATGTTTTTTTTATTTCTTGCTTATTTCATTCATTGTTTGCAATGTTCTCTCTCCCTCCCCTCTCTCTCTCACATACACACAAATTAGTCACACACGCACACATGTTTTTGTATGCACGTTTGTATACATTTATGTACGTGTGTGTTTTTGTGTGTGTGTGTGAGAGAGAGAGAGAGAGAGAGAGAGTCAGTCAAAGGGTTTGTTGTCATAAATACGTACAAACATAAATACATATGCATACATCTTTTTTGTATGCATGTGTGTGTGTGTGTGTATGTGAGAGAGAGAGAGAGTGATGTCTAAGTGGCTCTCTCTCTCTCACACACACGGACACATGCATACCAAAAATATTTGCATATTTATTTATGTATATACGTATACATGACAACACATCCCTTCTCTCGCCCTCTCTCCCCCTCTCTCTCACACACACACGTCCATTTCATCTGATGTTTGATACTGTATGTATATGTGCTTGTTTGTGTGTGTGTGTGTGTGTGTGTGTGTGTGTATGCGTGTGTAGATGGGTGTGTGCGTGAGTGCGTGGGGTGTTCCACAATCGCCATTTATTTCAACCACTCTTGTGAAGATATTCACGTAATACATTTTTTTCATTTAATCCTATTTTAATTTTCGAAAAAGTTTCCGAGAACAATGTTCTCACTCTCAACAAGAGGAGACGGGGCAGATGTAGATGATCAGTATTCTACAGTGAAGCGAAGACGAGTACAGGTAATCAAAGTCAATGCTGAATTCTACGACTCTGTTAACTCTATTAAGTATGTTTGCAAATATATAAACAAAAGTTTAGATGCTGCAGCATACACTCTTATGCAGAATTGCAGTCAGCAGATAAATAAAAACGACGAAGCTGCACAGTATGACAGAAGAAGATACATCTGCACAGTATGACAGAAGAAGAAACGATAGCACGCCGGGCGAAATGCTTAGCGGTATTTCGTCAGCCGTTACGTTCTGAGTTCAAATTCCGCCAAGGTCGACTTTGCCTTTCATCCTTTCGGGGTCGATTAAATAAGTACCAGTTATATACTGGGTTCCATATAATAGACTTAATCCGTTTGTATGTCCTTGTTTTTCCCCTCTGTGTGTAGCCCCTTGTGGGCAGTAAAGAAATAAGAAATAAGAAATAAGAAGATACATCAGTGTCAATGAGGCTTTTTGGTGCATCTTCAATTTTCCCATTCATGAGAGGAACTCAGCCATCATTCATCTGAGTGTCTGAGAATGGTCTCAGAGTTATCTTTACAAAACAAACAAGCCTTGCAATAAGCACTTTCTCCAAAAGAAACTACCCTTACTGCCTTTTTTAAGTTGTGTCAAATAGATGATGAAAGAAAACTCCTTTGCCCACAATTACCCAAGTATTACACCAGGACAAACAATAAATGGCACAAGAGGAAACGTGGGGCTGACATCCTTGCAAGAGTTTACAGTGCCCCCTCCCCCAAGCCAAGCAGAATGCTACTACTTACGGCTCCTTTTGCATGAAGTACGTGGTCCCAAATCATTCTAAGATTCGAGGAAGGTAAATGGTCTTGTGTGTGAAACTTATTAGTAAGCATGCTAAGTTTCTTTAGAAAATAATGAGCATAGGGACCTTGCATTGACTGAAGCATCAGTACCAGCTTCTCCAAGGAAACCCCGTAACCTTTTTGTAATTATAGTGAACATGTGTCAACTAGGCAGTCCCTTACAGCTTTGGATGAAACATCGTGAAGACATGGCTGAGGCCTTAAAGTATGCAATTCAACAGGCCAACCTAGATATCAATATTCAGCCCTCTGAAGCAATTTTTAATGAAGCACTGATTGAAACTGAGGATCAAGATTTGGCCATGGGAGGCAAAAATTTGCAAGACTCTGGCTCTGGACTGCCAAAAACAAACTATTAAACATAGTAAGAGAGACAAATTATGACATCACAAACTTGGCTGCGTTTGTTAATGAACATTAACCTTAACATCTTCCAGAACAACGCTGTGCATATGATAAAATTATTTCGACAGTCAGAGAAAAAAGCGGAGGAATTTTCTTTCTTGATACTCCTGGTAACACAGGTAAAACATTTGTAACAACATTACTTCTCTCCAAGGTAAGGCAACAAAAAAGAATTGCAGGTGCTGTAGCATCGTCTGGCATTGCTGCTACCATTCTCACAGGAGGACAAACAGCTCATTCTGCTTTTTTAAATTACCGCTGAACCTGGTCACAAATAACAGTCCAATTTGTAACATAAGCAAAGGTTCAGGTTCAGCCGAAGTGTTGCGCCTATGCCACCTGATCATTTGCGATGAATACACGATGTCACTGCAGGTGCAATGGAAGCTTTTGATAAGACCTTACAGGACATAAGAGGCAACAATAAATCTATGGGAGGGGTTACATTAGTTTTGTCAGGAGACTTCAGACAGAGATTACCAGTCATTCCATGATGATCAAAATCTGATGAATTAAAAGCATGCATTAAGTCGTCAAACCTATGGAATAAAGTACAGAGATTCTCCTTCAATACTAACGTGCGAGCTTTATTATATGGGGACCAATGTGCAGAACAGTTTTCAACCTGACTCATCCAATTAGGAAATGGGAAAGTACCATTTGATGGGAATGGTTATCACCATATCAATTTGGCTCATGGTGCTATCATGGTGAATTCCCAGCTGAATTGAAGAACAGGGTATTGCCAGACTTAAGTAATAATTATAATTCAGATAAATGGTTGTGTAAAAGGGTAATTCTTCCAAAAAATGAGACAGTAGTAAAGATTAACCATGAATTAATGAATAAGATTCCTACAGTCAGTAAGGAGTACAAATCAATTGATTCAGTCCTTGATGAAAATCAAGCTGTCCATTACCCAACAGAGTTCCTTAATTTTCTTGAATCATCTGGAACTCTTCCACATGAACTTTTAGATCCTCCTAAATTATGCAATGGTACAAGGTTGATTGTGAAGACATTATCACCTAATGAGATAGAAGCTACCATCATTACTGGATGTATCTCTGGAGAAGAGGCTTTCATTTCAAGAATTCCAATCAAACCAACAGACATGCCATTTGAGTTCAAACGAACACAATTCCCCGTGCGATTTTGCTTCGCAATGTCTATCAATAAAGCTCAAGGTCAAACTTCGAAATCCACTAGCTCTCACTTAATTGAGCCTTGCTTTTCTCATGGTCAACTTTATGTTGGTTGCTCCAGGGTTGGTGGCTTGCAAGACTTATTTGTCTATGCTCCAAACCAGAAAACAAAGAATTATTTTTACAAACCAGCAACAAAGAGTTGTTTACCCAGAAGCTCTTACGTAATTTCCTTCAAAATATGAGATAGAATTTATCCCCCTTTATAAAAGTGGTAAATTTTGTATTTTTATTTATTTATTTATTTATTTATTTATTATTATTATTTGTATTATGAATTCAGAATTGATTTCCCAATTGAAGAATAAATTTAATTTAGAATAACAAATTTCTGTACAACATATTTTGCTTTTTTCTTCCAATATATAAGGAACAATTTATATCCCGAGCAACGCCGGGTGTCTCTGCTAGTATAATATAATATAATACACTCTGTGTGTGTGTATGTGCGTGTGTGTGTGTGCGCGCGCGCGTTTGTGTGTACGTGTTTGTGTGTGTATGTTTGTGTATGGATATCTATATATGTGTGTATATATATATGTGTAAATATATATATATATATATATATATATATATATATATATATATATTTACACATATATATATACACATATATAGATATCCATACACAAACATACACACACAAACACGTACACACAAACGCGCGCGCGCGCACACACACGCACATACACACACACAGAGTGTAACTACATTAGGCAATAAGGTTGAATAGAAAAAGAAATTGCCTTAACAGCTCAGATGTTAGTTGTTTATCGGAAGAAGGAGAGCGACATAGAGGGAGCGAGAAAGAGAAATCGTCAATGAAAGAAAATATATATGTAAATACCAACGTAGCGTTGTTATAAATAAATATATATATGTAAATCATATACAATATACTCGGTCAACATATATCTAGTTTCACTATACAATCAGAGAATTTTCGATAACCAAGACTAAAGAATCGTCTGACACACATTCCGTCTTCCTCAATATTCATCAGGATCGCTTGCCTTCTCAATTATCGATATTACGGAGAGCAAATTTTCTCAAAAATGTAGAGAAACTATTGTCACTTTACATGACTAAGTCATATATATCTTCAAATCAACGTTGTGTTAACACTTAATACATTCCGACCCTCAGCTTTGTGCGATGTACTTTAATTTATTCAAATTTTGTAAAAAGCGAATTGTTCTCTGTAATTTATGTGGTTTAGAGGTGAGATAAACGAACCTGATGAGTATTGAGACAAACAAAACATATATCGACCAAATAAGCACTTTCAGTTACCGAACATTTTGTGATTTAGTCAAAGGTTATATTTTCACAGCAAAGCCAAATATATATCAATATTTATCAAGTCTACTGTATATGATTAATATACACACGTTTTTATGTATATGTATATGTACGTGAAATTATATACGCAGCATAGGTGATTTGTTAAGAACTTTGCAATGTCCAGGTCCCGCGTTTGATTCCAACATATGGCATCTTGGACAAGAGCCTTTTACTATAGCTTCAGGTCTTTCCGTACCTTGCGAAAGAACCTTAGAAGGAAACTATTTGGAGGCTCAGCGGGTGGATTGTTCCTGCTGTAATTCAAAGGTCCATCCATGTCACACTATGTCATGCTGATTCTACTTGCGAGTTGCGCAAAGGGCACACGAATCTGTGGAATACTCGGTCACTTAACGTGCAAATTAAACGGACAGGTTAAACAGTTGAGTGAGTTACAGAATACTTATCGTCAACATCGACGGGAGACCCATTTTCTTTGTGTGTGTATCCATGTGTGAGTGTGTGTGTATATTGTGCGCGTGTGTGTGTGTTGTATGTGTGTTGTGTGTATGTGTGTGTATCATTTTATCGACCAGACTATCAGATGTCCCTATACAACGATCGTCACAATACACATCAATTCTTCCCTTGATTGCATTCTTCTTTCCCGATTAGGTCCGAATCATTTGACCAAATCGTTTTCCTCTCACTTTGGAGGTCTTTCAAGTGATGTCTTCTTTTGGATACCACTCGACTACATGAATCCGCTTGTCGTCTGTAAGCCTTATGAGATGTCCGACCCAGTGCATCTTGTGCCATTCGTAATCCGCGATCATTTCGTTCGCTTCACTCGTTCTCGAATTCCTTTCGCGTAAGTTCTCGCTATGATATTCCTAGCATGTATCTTCCCATGACACTCTGTGTCGTAGGCAGTCGTTGTTCTTCCTTCTTCGTAGTAGTCTACATCTCACTTACGAACGCAAATAGGGTGGTGCTATTGAAGAGATTGTAACTCAGGATCTCGTCTTTCTGTGCTTTGAGCACATCTTTAATCGAGGCAAATATCCGCCCTTACTCAGCAGAAGATTTCGACCTTCATGCCTTGGTATATATTTACTGTCTGTTTTCCTTAGATGTACCTCTTTACCTCCTCGACTTCATCGGTTCCTACCACTATTGGACCTAGTGATACATTTTCAGAGTGCATGTATTTTGCATTAATGTGACCTATTTCGAAGTCTATAGCTGTTAGCATGGTTTGTAGCTGATCTCATGATTTACAGCATGATGTCATCTACGAATCGGAGGTGTGTTAGAAGCTCGCTGTTGATGTTGACACTACATTTAGAACGAATGTCTCTGATGACTATTTCAAGATATGATGTGAAGAGCTTTGAAGAGATGATATCTCCTTATTTAACGCCCTTCTTAACTGGATCAGAGCGATATCGGTGATACGTTCCAAGTTTGCCTCCCGAAAATATTTCATTGATGTATACATACACACACACACACACACACACACACACACACACACACACACACACACACACACACACACACACACACACACACACACACATATATATGAAATATATGTAAATATATATATAAATATATATATACATATATATATATGTATTTATAAATGTATATATACATATATGCATATGTACTTACATACATATATACATATGTACTTATATACACACATACATACATTCATTCATACATACATACATACATACATTCATACATACATACATGCATACATACATACATACACACACACATACATACATACATACATACATACATACATACATACATACATACATTCCTTCCCATACAACTGGCGAGCTTCCTCCAGGTGCTATGGTTGAAGACACGTACAGATATCTTCCTCCAAAACAGTAAAGTGTTATTTGATAGTGATTTGACTGTTATTTCTAGCGTGTAAGAGACTCATTTCAGAAGAGTGCTGCCTACTGTTCTAGAATCACATACATAAAAAATATCTCGCAGTATCTTTCTAAGTATAAAAGCGTAGTTGTTTGAAGGAGTCGTCTGGAACATCTGACAAGTTTTTGTCCCAAATCTTCTTATTTATGCATTGGTGCATTAACAGATAAGATCGTTTCTATTAAACAAACATGGAAGTTGACATGACAGTAAATCTTCAATCAAAATGGCCGACTATGAATTATTAACACGAGGTTAAAAGATAGAAAAAAAGAACCCACAACCAGAAATGTAATAATAACAATACAACAATTACTATAAAAAATGACTGCAGTGAGAGTGTTTCATGATTAGGAATCGTTTGTTGTTGGCATCGAACAAGACGTGACATCGAATAACTTCACCGTGTCGAGATATTTTCAACCATACATCGCAGAACAATGGTCGAAACGGTCATAAGTGATAAATTTATATGTCAGCCATATTTTGTTTTCGTTTAGTGGAGATTTTATTGGCGTCGGATGAACGAAGAAGGAGAGTTGTTGTACGTTGGCGTATGTGTACATGCGCGCGTGCTCGTGTATGTGTGCGTCTGTGTGAATATGTGTGTGTCTATGTGAGGAGAATGTCTGAATTTTTGAAATGACTGTTTTTTCGTCTAGCTTCGTTTCATATGACATTATTTGAAAGAAATGTGTAGAAGGGAATATTGGATTAATATTAGTGTAATCATCTTAATCGTACGCGACTATGCAAGTTCAGTATTAATACATATCACACAATACTGTCTCACCTGTATTGCCCCATCTACATCTCATACACATACATATGTATATACATATGCGCAGGGGTGGCTGTGTGGTAAGTAGCTTCCTTACCAACCACATGGTTCCAGGTTCACGCACACACACACACATATATATATAACACTAACAACATGGGATGTTAAATCCGTGTGAAACAGAGTTCATTTAACGAGGTATTCCTTATTGCATTATCTGACGAGCGGTTTCTGCACCGAGGGATGAACCACAACTAGTTTCATAGTTTCCCACCCGCGAGGGATCGATACAGGGCGTATCGAAACAATCGTTGTGAACAATAAAGTTACACGTGTATTCCATTTTCCGTCTCTATCATTTGCTCTACAATCAACATACGATGAGGAATTCCTGAGGTAAATCCAGAGACAATAGTTACTGTGGATGACGCCAGGCAGCCATAGGCAGTGAACGCACTTTATTGGTGTACTACTAAGAACACACCCAGCACTTATCTATATATATATATATAATATTATATATACAATTTTATCTTTAACCGCAAGAAGGTTACAAAAGTGACTTAAGGGCCGAGAGCATCGTGCATGCACTTATCACGTACGACACTCTCAGCCCTCGAGTCATTAGCGTAACTTTCTTCCGGATAAAAATTGTAAAAAATGTATCTTGACTAATGTATATACTTCTACTTCTCTTCTTTATTCTCCCAAACTCTATCTATCTATCTATCTATCTATCTATCTATCTATCTATCTATCTATCTATTGATATGTATAGAGGTAGAGAGTGAGAGAGAAAGAGATAGATAGATAGCATGAGAGAGTGAGATAGAGATAAAGAGAGAGAGAGACAGGATAGATGGATGAGAATGCATATCCTATAAGGCGTTAAGATATTAAGTATTCGACATCTTGCCTCAATACAATTTAAATCTTTTTTTAAAGAAATCACAAATAGTACAACATTCACAAAAGACACTTTGTTAAGTAATCTCCAAAAGCTATAATTTCCTCTTTAGTTTTAACTTCCCTGTAGCATAGCATTCAAAACGTAACACAAGAACACAGAAAACACTAACTATATATTGCTAACTTGTACTTCAGCAAAATTGAACTCTTCAGTTTGACGTTGAATTGCGATGATATCACAGAATCATTGCCGCATTTACTAATACGTATCTGCTCCGCTTTGCACATTGTTCGCTACTTACACACTACACACTTATACGTATCTAGTCTATTGTTATATCTATTCACGTCAGATCTGGAAATCAATTTTAGTATTGGTTATCTTCTTTCAGTCAAGCAAGGATTTCAATGATTTCCTGTTAGTGAAGGGGTTGAAATGTTGCACCCACGTACATCCATACGTACAACCATGGTTTTAGCTTTAACCGGACAAATTCAAATATACATGCCTACAAAAATCAAAAGAGATTCATATACATATCTATCTATCTATCTATCTATCTATCTATCTATCTATCTATCTATCTATCTATCTATCTATCTATCTATCTATCTGTATGTATGTATCCCCAAAATGGAACAAGAACACGACAGACGGCAATAAAACATCCGGACAGGTAGACGATACGAAGACGGACAAGAAGAACAATAAAAAGACGAACAGGACAAAACAAGGGCGAGCCATTTGTGGCCTTCTCTCCTCAGTCAAGTTTTCAGATTATCTTTACAGTTTATGTATATATATAGTTTCGACCGGTTACACTATATGTATATATACAGTTTCGACCGGTTATATATATATATATATATATATAAATACATAAGTGTATAGATGTACATATGCATATATGCATATATATACACACAGTGTATATAAAGGCGTTACACACACATGCATATATATATATATATATATATATATATATATATATATGACAATCCCGTTGAAGCGATCAAGAAGAACACACTTCAACGAAGAACTCAATAAGTTTTAATTATATATATATATATGTGTGTGTGTGTGTCTGTGCGTGTGTGTATGCCTATATATATATATGCGTGTGTGTGTGTGTGTGTGTGTGTGTGTGTGTGTGTAATTTTGATTCATAGCTTATACGTAACAGTTTGTTTCACTGTGCAGACAAACGTCTGTAGAGCTAAGAATCACACTTGTTTCTACAGACGTCTGTGTTTGCACAGTGAAACAGGTTACTACATGTATGGAGTAAATATAAATTACATGCATAAAACTTTAACGCCGATACATACACACATGCATTCATACATGCATACATGCATAAATACATATATAAATACAAATATACCTACATATATACATGCATATATATATGTGTGTGTGTGTGTGTGTGTGTCCGTGTGCGTGGTTTTTTGTATTTGTGTGTCTGTGTACGTACGTATGTACATGCATAAATACATACATAAATTCAAATTTATGCTAATAATAATTGGTGCACTTGGGTTTGTGAGTAAATGCCCAAATAGCAGTTTGGATAAGCTGAGCGTTTCAAAAGACGAAAGTAACCGTCTAACTTGCACATTATAAGTACAACCTGTAAGTGGAGCAGTAAAAATATACGAGACTTTTTTAAAGTTCAAAATGTGAATTTGTTTTTGTAATCTCTATCTTAACGAGAGAGCTTTTATATCCTTGTTTGGAATCAACCCCTTCATTACAGGAAGATTTCAAATACTTAAAAACCGAAGAGAACGTACATATTATAACGAATGAGATACTCCGTAGTTTCTTGACTTCTTAGAAATAGCAATCAAATCTCTTAAAAATTGCACACAAGATAGTTACAACTTGACCCTTGTATTTCTGACCGATACTAACAACTCTGTGTGCTCCAAGGTTCAGTTTTGCCCTCAGTCTTTACCCCTATACGTCATTGTCCAATTTGCTGTCACTTCTAATAAAATTCACTCTCATGCAGATAAAGCTCCCTTCATTCCCTCCTTAATCGCCATAAGCAAAACTCATTGCCATACGTGCACGGACTTCATGAACAGAAGCATCGTAAATATTCTCCAATGGGTTATGCTAATCTTATCTCTTAAGTGATACTGTTGTTTAGCTAAAACTGCATTATGCAGACTATCCTTCTAGAAAGCCAGAAAATAATTCAAATTTACACCATCTATTAACTGTTTACAATGATCCGATGATACCTTCGATAAAGTGTTACTCACACATATAGGATGGTACAGCTGCTTTGCATACAGATACATTAGGCCACGTTCAAAGACAGACAACACAGCAGATAGACATAAAGTATCCCACTAGCACGTGTCTGACCCTTTCTGACGTTTCCGCTTACAGTTGTTACGGCAGTGGCCTGTGCTTTTCAGAGTTGGCTGGTTTTTTACATCTATACAGACATAACCAAAATAAAAACTATAGGACCCAGAGCGTTGAATTGTCCGGGGGGAGGTAGGGCTATTATGGTTCCGAGACGCAGCCATATATACATGTGTGTGTGTGTGTGTGTGTGTGTGTGTGTGTGCGTGTGTGTGTGTATGTGTGTGTGTATGGATGTATGAAGTCTATGTAGATATCCGAATAATCAACACACATTTTTATATACACATACAAAGTATGTGTATGTTAGAGAGGTAGAGAGAGAGAGAGAGAGAGAGAGAGAGAGAGGGAGGAGAGAGGAGAGATATATTCAATTGAAGACACACATACACACATATACACCCACATACATACACACACACTCGAACACAAGTAGTTGATATTTTCCCATTATTTACTGTTTTTGATTATATCTGAATTGACTTCTGGAGTGTTTTCAACATATCAATATTTCTGTGATATCGATCTGTGTTGGGATAGTGTGGAATGTGATTAGCATGGGTTGAATAATGGTGATGGTGGCGGCAGTTGTTGTTGTTTAGCTGCAGGTCAATTTTTTTCACAAGCATTCCAACCATGACTACTCCGTAAATTTTATACAGCCATAACATATCTAGGACAACATTATTCAATATCTCCCTCTTGTTATTATGTCGGTTGGAGACGGGATGTGGGAGGATCGTCTGCTAATTTAGCTGACCGCGTGAGCTCTTAATGGTTCTCGCTTGGTGGGGATGTGGCGGGTACTGTTGAAGGTGGGAGGCGGGTACTGTGCACAGTGCGATGGTATGCAATTGTTTAGCCTCATGTCAGTGATTGGTGATAGTGGTGTGGATGGTTTTATAGCAGTATAGAATGATGACAGTGTGGCGCGTTGTAGTGGTTTTGAATGGTGAGTGCATGGTATTATGAATCTATTAGATGCTGGTTGATGGTGGTGATGGGTCTTGGATGATGTTAAATTGGTATTTAACAACGCCCTGTTTAACATTGTCCCGAAACAGATAAAAGAGGAAAAGGATCCTATCAGCTTTAAACGGAGTCTAGGCAACTTTCTTCAATGAGTACCAGACAGGCCACCTATACCTGGATACGACTCGCTCAATAAGAACTCACTAGTTGAATGGACCATAGACAAAACTTGACTGTAAAAAGGATTTGGATAATCCTATCAGGTGGTGCTATTAAGTTAGACATGGCCTGGACCAATCTTTGGTCGAAACATATCTAAGTTTATCTAAGTTTATATGCAGACAAAGGATTCAAAGTTACTTTTGTTGGAAAACTATCAAAGTCACCTCTGTGAATAAATCTCTTGATTTATTTGTCGTACAAGGCTCAATATTTGATCCGTTTCTTTTCTCGGTTTCCACTGACGATTTGGTTAGTGTCTGTGAAAACCGAGCTGTGCCTTTACTACAACGATGG
>NC_142933.1:22222437-22232437 GCF_046866305.1 Octopus bimaculoides
TATACTATGGTCGCACGTTTACATGCATGATATATTCACACAAACACATTAACACACACACATACACTGATGCACATGCGCACACATACATAAACCTCACACCGACACAAGCATATCGTTAGGCAACAAACTCACGCCCACGCATTCTACGCACAAATATATATATTCACATACAGACATGCATGCACACATTCTCTTACACACACATACACACACACGTACATACGCAGACAAGCCATATATAAATGCATACATGAATACGTACCAACACATACACAAATACTTGTATACATACACTGTAACAGACATTGCAAGATACATATTAACGTATAAATCAACATAAATATATGCGTTTCAATTTATATATTGGTGGTCTCGTGGGTAGAGACATAAGCAGACAACCACTTTGACCATCATGGGCAGAGTTCAATCTTACGTAGGACCTGCATTAAGTGGTGGTGATGGTCTTACTAAAATTTTTATAGGCGCAGGAGTGGCTGTGTGGTAAGTAGCTTGCCTACCAACTACATGGTTCCGGGTTCAGTCCCACTGCGTGGTACCTTGGACAAGTCTCTTCTACTGTAGCCTCGGGCCGACCAAAGCCTTGTGAGTGGATTTGGTAGACGGAAACTGAAAGAAGCCCGTTGTATATATATATATATATATATATAAAGTGTAGTATATTGCCACTTAAGTGTGGCTGACCCCTAGGGGTGGATGTTACTGTTGCTTTTAACCCCAGGAGGACCACACTTAAGTGGCAATATACTACACTTTATCGTGCAGTTACTGTTAATACTTCATTTAGAGAATTAATATATATGTATGTGTGTTTGTATGTTTGTGTGTCTGTGTTTGTCCCGCCACCAGCGCTTGACAACTGATGTTGGTGCGTTTACGTCCCCGTAACTTAGCGGTTCGGCAAAAGAGACCGATAGAATAAGTACTAGGCTTACAAAGAATAAGTCCTGCGGTCGATTTGCTCGACTAAAGGCGGTACACCAGCATGACCGTAGTCAAACGACTGAAACAAGTAAAAGAATATATATATATATATTTATATATATATAAAGCGCAGGCGTGGCTTTGTGGCAAGAAACTGGCTTGCCAGCCATATGGTTCTGGATTCAGTCCCACTGCCTGGCACCTTGGGCAAGTACCTTCTACTATATCCTCGGGGTGACCAAAGCCTTGTTAGTGGTTTGGTAGACGGAAACTGAATGAAGCCTGTCGACCAGCCTGCCAGCTCGCTACTTTTATAATAATTACAATAATAACACGCGGATATGTATATAATTCTATCTATCTATCTATCTATCTTTCTATCTATCTCTGTATATGAATTTTTCTTATATATACCGATATACAATCAGATATATACACACTCCACGCAATTTCCCATACACACGTTATTTTTTTCATACACTTATACAACATAAATGCATGCACATGTATCTAACTATACGTACACATTGGGAACTATACCACGCGCACACACACACACACACACACACACACACACACACACACACATGCACGCATCCCTATCAATGCAGACGCCCACATATGTATCCTCACCCACGCGTATATATATATCTACATTCATCAACACCCACACACATATATATTCATTCTCGTTCAGTCATCTCGCACATTTGTATCCACAATCATCAACTGATAAACTTATAAATTTCCTTTCACACACACACACACACACACACACACACACACACACACACACACACACACACATATATATACACGCACGCACGCACACATACTGACCACCCACACAAACATACATCTTTCTTAGTACAGTTGGACGAAAGATGTGATGCTGCAACAATAGTGATAAAAGAGATAACTGATTGTAGTAGCCGTAGTGGTAGTACTAGTGTCAAGGATGTTGGGAGTAGTAGCAGGGCTTTCTTAAGGCACGGGCTCACTGAGCAGTAGCCCAGGAACCTCACGGGTCCAGGGATCCAATTCTGATCTATGTATATTGTGACTTGCTGCCAACAAAACCACCATGGGGCACAGTGCCTTGCTTTATCCGGGGGGGGGGGGGGGCTACAAAGCTGTTAAGACGGCCCTGGGTAGTAATAGTAGTATGGTGGTATTAGTATAGTGATTGTCGTAGTAGTATGGTGGTTGTAGTAGTAGTAGTAGCAGTAGTAGTAGTAGTAGTAGTAATATGGTTGTTGTTGTTGTAGTAGTGGTTGTAGGAGTAATAGTAGTAGTGGTGATTCTGGTGGTATTGGTAGTAGTAGTAGTAATAGTAGTAGTAGTAGTAGTAGTAGTAGTAGTAGTAGTAGTAGTAGTAGTAGTAGTAATAGTTGTAAAGTGTGATGTGACGGCGATTTCTCTGTTTTTTTTCTAGAAATTTGAGCGTCCTTACAAATTCTACAGTGATTCTCAACCGGGGGTCCTTAAGGCCATTAAGGGTCCACAAGATTTTGTTGTTAAAATTTATCTGCAATAAATTTATTATACTTCTACATTACACAAAATATTAAAACATTAAAAAAAAAAATACAATTCCTAATGATATTTAATTGTAAAAATATAATTGGATTTTTTTAAAACATCGAATGGCTGTTAAGGTCCACCCAAGTAAAATCGGAATGAAAAAGGTCCACTGGTAAAAAATGGTTGAGAAGCACTAATGTAGAGGATCCTTTTAGAGCACGGGGGAATAGAAAGCCAAGATAACTTCAGCAGGATTTGAACTGTGTTCTAACAATTCTACCAGTTCGTTGCATTTGGTTGTACTGTCAATAACAACATCTACTACCAAAACAAACCACATTAATTAAAATTAACGAAGAATCTACTGTGGTGGTTCGACCTGCTAGAAGAAACAGCCAAATGTTTCTCAGATTATACTGCACAACCTTTTCTTTTTAAAAAGGACACATGAGATAATCCTTTCTAGTATAGGCACAATGCCTGAAATTTTGAGGGATAGGGATAGTCGGTTACATCGACCCAAGGAGGAAAAGCAAAGTTGACCTCAGTGGAATTTGAACTCTTAACATAAAGACGGACGAAGTGCTGCTAGGTATTTCGCCCGGCGTGCTAACGATTCTGCCAGTTCACTAGGACACATTAGGTAATGTAGTTCTAGAATATAAGACAGGATGGTCAAATGCAAAGTGCTTTTGACCATAAGGTTGACCTAAGGCTAAATATAACGGTAGCAGGGAAAACAACAATGCAAGTCACAGAGAGAGTCGGGTGCTAGAAATAGCAAACAAATCCTTCTTTAAAACTAAATTTTACATTTTTAAAGAGAAAATATGGGCTAAAGTAGTCATAGACGCGCTCTGTCTGGATATGGTCATGGTTAGAAGGCCTTTGATAAGATTTCCCAATCGGTAAAAACTTGGGGACGGAAAATAAAAAGAGAATTTACGAACACCAGCAACGTAGCCACTGCGGCTACCACTACTACCATCAATATTATAACCCCTCCCCCTCATCATCTCTTTCTCCTGCTGCTGCTGCTGGTGGTGGTGCTGCTGCTGCTACTACTACTACTACTTTTATACTACTACTTATAATTGTAATTACAATACTAATTCCATCACAGCGATCAGAACTTGCAATATACTCACTAATGTTCCAATATTAATGGCTATTACGTGTGTATAATGTAATGTATTAATTTAACACACACACAAACACGCATATATATGGACACATACATACATACATACGTATATCTATCTATCTATCTATATATATACGAATACATACTGATATATGTATTTATAGATTTGTATGCATGTATATATATATGTATATATATATATATATATATATATATATATATATATATATATGCGCGAGCGTGTATGAAGTTCTGCAATGCAATTTTACAGTTCATCTAAGCGAGTCATTTAATCACTAAGAGTGCACAACAACTCAACAAATACAAGGCGTTATGTCTTTCTGTCTACATGTAATAAATAGATGGGAAGACTGGAGCTCAGCTTTATCACACAAGGAAAACTTGTATCACAAGTTATCTCGTGAGACTTTTGGATATTTCGGCGGCTATTCACCTCCTCAGCCGCTGTTGAACTTTAGTCTCCATTTTGACGTTTGTTCGTGTAACCACACGCACGCATACACACACACACACACACACACACACACACACACACACACACACACACACACACACACACACACTATATATATATATATGTGTGTGTGTGTATATGTACATATATTTTATATAAGTGTGTGTGTGTGCGTGCATACATACATACATGGTGATTGCTACTTTTTGCCAGAAGAATGCTATCTCTTCATTGAACATTACACAATCATGTGCTCGCTGGTCACTTTTCAGATAAATATTTGTTCTGCAGGAACGTGCAGATTTGTGACATATTTTCCCCGGAACGAACATACCGTGGTGCGCGTGTTGGTAGATACAGCTTATAAGTATCTATCTATCTATCTATCTATCTATCTATCTATCTATCTATCTACCTAACCGCCTGTCTGTCTACACACACCTGTATCATTCCACTCTTCGTTCTTTCGTTCCCCCTCTCTCACATTTCATTGCCTTCTCTTCATGCCCTCTTTTCCTCCTCTTTTCACTTCACTGTGTCCCTGTCATTTTTTCTCGCCCCACTTTATTTCTTCTGTCCCTCTGCCTCTACCTCTCTCTCTTCTCTCCCCACGTGATCGGTGTTCGGCCAACCCTGACCTTTCTCTTTTGGTTCGGCCACTGTCCGTGCAACATCTATATTCTTCCCTGTTCCAGTGAAATCTTGTATCTCTGCCGTAAAGCTTTACTTCCACACACGCCAGCTTAGTTGTTCACCTGATCGAATGACTGAACACTCACGTTCGGAATTTATGACGGAGAACCATTTCATATACATACATACATACATACATCACTTTCCAGAAATTTAGGATTTAAGTATATATGCGCATGTCCATACATGCAACTATATGCGCGAGAATACATACATAAAACAAAACATACAAGTCTGTACATGCACTGACTACAAACATGCACAAGTATCCTGTTGATGCTGCTTAAATTCCAATAAAGGAGTCTTGAAACTGGGATGGAAACCGGCTCGGATCTTTTTTAAAACGGGGGCCACATTTTTCATTAATGTTTTACGTAGTGTTTTTGGTACCGAAAGACTTTCAAACTTCGTATACTTATCTATTTTGTGTTATAGAACAGAAAAATATTTTTGTATCCGAATTTATTTCATGTAAAAAATTGTCTTATTTCGATAATTTCAACCAATCACTGACAAGTATTCAGTTGTTTACATTTACTCCTTTGGCTCATTAAACGATGTAAAGCGTATTTAATCTCCATACCATCGTTTTATTTGCTTTTTTCATTTTAAATTTGCTTTAACCCTAACCCTAACTCTAACCCTAACCCTAACCCTAACCCTAACCCTAGGGTTAGGGTTAGGGTTAGAGTTAGGGTTAGGGTTAGGGTTAATTGTTTCAGAATCGTTTGTTTATGTAGTCGGCACTTAATGTATATCGGCTGAATGGACGTCAGTGATTGGTTGAAATTACAGAAATACGACAACTTTAACATGGAATAATTTATGGATTTCTTTTTTTTTTAAGAAGACTAAGAGAAAAAGATGTTTTATATGACACATTCTACCAGTGTTCCAAGTTTCAAAGTGTTTCGTTAATGAAAAATGTGGCCCCCGTTTTAAAAAAGATCCACCGGCTCTTCTCTATTGGCAAGAAATCTTGAAATAAAACAGACTAACATACGCACACACAGAGAACAAATAAATATGCACATACGCGCACGTACGCATACACACAAATATATATACATATACACACGCACAAACACATGTCCGTATATGCAACAAAACCTAACCTAATAAATATTTTCCTTGACATGTTAGAATCCCAATGAAGGACAATCACGCAATATCAATGTAAAGCATAATTTAAAAGAAAAACAAAACTGACCATAAACCAAGAAACTAAGATATTTTTGACAAACTTGTCAAAGATTCCTTAGTAACTTGATTTATGATTGAAGGACAACTAAAAACAACGAGAAATCAAGATTGAAAAGATTCACAAACAACAAACACATCAAACATGTGCTTTCATCAACAGCCAAATGGATATGTATGTATGTATGCATGCATGCGTGTATGTGTGTGCGCGCGTGCGTGCGCGCGTGCGTGCTTGCGTCAGTGCGTGTGTGTGCTTGTGTGTGTGTGTGAAAGATGGTAGAGCTTTTTTAAGACAAGCAACTTGTAATAGACCGTTCAAATCGAAGTAAGCACTGGAGCGAAGCAGCGACCATTTTAGCAGGCAAGCTAAATCCAGACTGATCGTACGCAGCCACACGTACACACCCTTATCATCTAAGTACACTAATAGTACATGTGTACCTAATTTAACTATTCGCTACAAGCATCCATTTCCCAGTACCTTCAGCCGATATGAGGATTATGTAGGGTATGTAGTGTTGTGTAGTGATGTAAATATTATTGGGTCTGTTATGGTGTTGTATGTATAGCTGGATATTTTGGGGGTGTACATACTTGTGTAGTGGTACCTGTTGTTGTTGTTGTTTCATCTTTCATTGGAAGGGATTCCAACAATGGCCACACAATCATTTTTAATAGTGAAGAATACATTGCTCAATATATCAGTTTCTTTTTTTTCAAGATTGTAAGGCAATCATGAGCAAACTGCAACCCGCGAAATTTTCTTTGTGGTACGTCTAACAAAAACAATTTCTTTTACTTGTGCGACCCGTCTAGGTACATGAACAATGAACCATGTCTCATGCAGCCTAACGATGAACCATATTTCATGCGACCTAACGATGAACCATGTCTCATGCAGCCTAACGATGAACCATATTTCATGCGACCTATCGATGAACCATGTCTCATACAGTCTAACGATGAACCATATTTCATGCGACCTAACGATGAACCATGTCTCATGCAGCCTAACGATGAACCATATTTCATGCGACCTATCGATGAACCATGTCTCATGCAGCCTAACGATGAACCATGTTTCATGCGACCTAACGATGAACCATGTCTCATACAGTCTAACGATGAACCATATTTCATGCGACCTAACGATGAACCATGTCTCATGCAGCCTAACGATGAACCATATTTCATGCGACCTAACGATGAACCATGTCTCATACAGTCTAACGATGAACCATGTTTCATGCGACCTATCGATGAACCATGTCTCATACAGTCTAACGATGAACCATGTTTCATGCGACCTAACGATGAACCATGTCTCATACAGTCTAACGATGAACCATGTTTCATGTGGCAAGACGATGGACCATGTCTCATGTGGCCCGCTTCTCGATAAAAATTGTCCATACCTACAATAAGGAGTGAGTTGAAGATTTTGCTGTTATTTGCAGCAGGTCAAACTACCACGTACAAACTTTCTCATTGGCTCGTAGTATAGTGATATACTTGTGTATATGTAGTAATACTGTATGTAGTAGCGTGTGTTGTAGTATGTATGTAGCTGCACTTGTATTAATATATATATATATATATATATATATATATATATATATATATATGTATATAGTGGTGTTTACATAGTCATGTGTTTGATACTGAATATCCAAGGAAGAGTCTTTACTCGTATGTGCAATGGCGTATATGTTGTATACTGTATGCACAGTTGTGTGTGTGTGTATGTAGTAGTGTATGTTTATTTGTGTATGTGTAATGGTGTATATAACAACATTATTTATACCTACACAGCTAGCCTGCATGGTAAGATGGCCGCCGACTTCACTTGATTGACCTATCTACCATCATTGACACACACACACACACACACACACACACACACACACACACACACACACACACACACACACACACTTACACACACACACGCACACATACACACAGAGATTTTATACGCATTTGTAAGTATACATGTATTTAGCTATGTATATCTACCTGTCACCACCATCAACACCATCAGCACTATCACCAATATCATCATCATCATCATCATCATCATCATCATCATCGTCATCATCATCATCATCATCACCGACTAAGTCGTTACCGTCATCACTAAGTTATTGTGCAGTATCTCTCCACACCTTCTCATTGCAAGTTCACTTGGGTCAGCTACAGTATTCGGAAGCGGAAGTTTTCGTCAACGTGGCAAATACCTCACAATCTCTCCTTTTCTTTCGATCAATTTTTCTCTCTCTCTCCCTCTCTCCCCTTCTCTCTCTCTCCTCCCTCTCTCACTCTATCTCCTTCTCTCTCTCTGTCTCTCTCTGTCTGTCTCTCTCTCTCTCTCTCTCACTTTCACTCAAGCACCCGCACATAAAACATCATTTATTCTCAGGTACATACAAACACACGCATATCTATGTATCTATCTATCTATCTATCTATCTATCTATCTATCTATCTATGATCGATTATCTGTCTGTTTCTCTGTTTGTCTATCTACTATTATTTATCTATCTACATATGTATTTACGTACGTACGTACGTACGTATGTATGTATGTATGTATGTATGTATGTATGTATGTATGTGGATGTACATACATATATGCATACATACAGACCCTGCCACATATTGTAGCAGAAACATACGTCGATAGCTGTCCTAATGTCTCCAGACAATCAAACTTTTCTTTAATGGCATGTCAGATTTGGAGAATTATTGATTCTTGAGTTTACTTCTTATTTGGACATGATTCCAGTAACCATCAGACGATGGATTTTACATTCTCTGGAAGCGGATTTAATTTCAATAAATCAAAAATTTATGCTGTATTATATTTCACATACATACATACATACATAATACATACATACAGACAGACAGACAGACAGACATACACACACACACACACACATACATACATACATACATACATGCATACATGCATATATACATACGTACGTACGTGTGTTCGTTCGTTCGTGCGTGTGTGTGTGTGTGTGTGTGTGTGTGTGTAATGTGTTGGGTGTCGGATAAATTCGTTCAGTTTTTCCTGATGTTATTTCAAATAACACGAAAGTATTTTTATCGTAGTATTTAATGAATTTTTTTGTAGCTCTGTCCTTCTTCTACAATTTTTCTCTGTCGTTTTCGAAATCTGAATAAATTTTTTTCTCCTTTAGGGTATGACGATAAAGTGCCAATTAGAAAAAATACGAGTATTTTCAACACCTCTTTCTCCTTGCTTTTAATCAAGCTTCCAAAGTTGCCAAAAAAAAAAAAAACGCTCGAAACACTTGTGCTATGTAAGGAGAACTCGCTGTTACTGAAAGAACTGCACTTAAATGGATTTCACGCTTCAATTAGTGGAAATTCGACCTCACAAGCTCTCTGCGTTCCGGCCGATCTCTTCAGTTCAATGAGGATCGATTGTACATTCACGAGGATCCGCGCCAATCCAGTTGGGGATTGGCGATACCATCGCTCGTAGCACTCATTCAATGGATATGATTAAAAAAAAAAATCGGTACATTGGTGCCATACGCTTTGAACGAAAAAGACAAACTCCATCGCTCCCCCATCGCTGCGTCTGAGGTACCTCTTCGCCTTCGGGAACAACCAAAAATCACAGGAAGCAAGGTCTTGACTGAAGGGAGAGTGATGGACAGTTTTAATGCCCATCTCTGTCAAGTAGTTGGTTACCAGAATGCTCATCAATGCGTACCCTGGGAACAAACTTTGCTCACATTTTGCACATGTTCAGATCTTCAGAAATAATTCTGTATACATTTGCCTCACTAATTCAAAACTATATGCGTATAGTATTTATAGACATACGACAGTCTTCATGCAGAAAATTACGAATTTTCTCAACCAGCTCTGATGTACTGACATTTCCCTCCTTCCCACACCTTTGATCGTCTCTCACCTGCTCTCACTGTCTCTCACCTGCTCTCATTGTCTCTCCCGTGCTCTCATTGTCTCTCACC
>NC_142933.1:22237437-22244937 GCF_046866305.1 Octopus bimaculoides
TATATATATGTATATATATATATATATATATATATATATATATATATATATATATATATATATATATATATATATATATATATATATATATATATATATATATATTTGTATAGGCGCAGGCATGGGTCTATGTTAAGAAGCTTGCTTCCCAATCATATGATTCCAGGTTCAGTCCCACTGCGTGACACCTTGGGCAGGTGTCTTCTAATATAGCCTCCAACCGACCAAAGCCTTGTGAGTGGATTTGGTAGACGAAAACTGAAAGAGGCCCGTCGTATATATATATATATATATATATATATATATGTATATATATATATATATATATATATATATGTTCGTGTGTGTATTTGTCCCCCCCCAACACCCCTTGAAAACCGATGTTGGTGTATTTATGTTCTCGTAACCTAGCGATTCGTCAAAAGTGACGGAATAAGTACTAAGCTTAGAAAATATGTGCTGGGGTCGATTTGTTCGACCAACCTTTCAAGGCGGTGCTCCAGCATGGCCACAGTCAAATGACTGAAACAAGTAAAAGAATAAAAGTATATATATATATAGGCGCAGGAGTGGCTGTGTGGTAAGTAGCTTGCTTACCAACCACATGGTTCCGGGTTCATTCCCACCGCGTGGCACCTTGGGCAAGTGTCTTCTACTATAGCTTCGGGCCGACCAAAGCCTTGTGAGTGGATTTGGTAGACCAAAACTGAAAGAAACCCGTCGTATATATGTATATATATGTATGTATGTGTGTGTATATGTTTGTGTCTGTGTCCCCCCAACATCGCTTGACAACGGATGCTGGTATGTTTACGTCCCCCGTAACTTAGCAGTTCGGCTAAAGAGACCGATAGAATAAGTACTAGGCTTACAAAGAATAAGTCCTGGGGTCGATTTGCTCGACTAAAGGCGGTGCTCCAGCATGGCCGCAGTCAAATGACTGAAACAAGTAAAAGAGTAAAAGAATATATATATATATATATATATATATATATATATATATATATATATATATATATATATTCCCCACCACATACATATATAGGGTAAGCAGAGTCAGTGGTTATAATAACCAAAGGATAAAATATCCGTATATACTATCGGTATCAGTTATCTGTTATCTCTGGCCATGGGTATGCAGGCACACTATGCTCTTAAAGTACGAGTAACAACAGAATAAGCAAAAGTTTATCAGGAATCAAATATAAATAATCAGAAAATGGAGAAAAACTCAGATCAACAAACAAAACAATTGGGCCACATCTGCAGATTATTATTTAATATAAAACATGACATAATATTTATGTGACATAACAATTCTTACGGCCGTTTCCGCTTCCGATGCCAATTTAGTGCATACAAAGAATTTTAAAAATAATATTCTTCATCTTCATAGGACATTCGAACTAAAACACAGAGCTCCATCAGAGTTAATACAAAAACATCCAAAATAAACAAAAGGAAGAGGAAATAAGAAAGGAAGCAAGGCCTAGAAAAGAAGTCTGGAAGCCCAATATATTAAAAAATACCCAATCTTCTATCTTAAGGCTTCAAAATCAGTAGACAAAAGGGTCTTTTACCTACTGACTTTTGAACCCAACCCTGGGTTCTCATCCCTAAGGTATTTTTTGCTGATGTTATTTACCCAGGGTTGGGTTCAAAATTCTACCAGGACACCTGATGAAAGTTGGAGAGTAAATCAGCCGCAACGTTGTGGTAACAACAAATAAGATGAGGACACAGATCCATGCAATGTAAATAATGTAAATAACGTATAGAATTCCTCATCTCTAAAATATGGAACGTGAGTATGACTTCCAGATATTTTATCTTCCCATGATGCATGATACGGTGGCAAGAACAGTCTGGAACAGGATAAGCCAAAAAGAAAACACCAACCGACCAAATTGACTGTATTGAGACCGATGAGTCAAAAGGATATTAGTAGAGCTTAAAAATTAAGTTCCAAGTTAAAATACAACCGGACGGATACTTTGTGTGCGATCACAAGAAAAAAGATTTGCTCTGTTGTGGATATCAGTTGCCCTCTAAACATCAATGTCGTCAGAAAAATATAGGAGAAAGAAGACATCTACGGATTACTGATAAGGAGTACCCAAGATACAATCTCAGCTTCATACCCATTATTATTGGAGCAATGGTTTACGTACCAACCCGCCTAGAATGAAATATGGTTGAACTTGGATTCTTAGGGAGAGAATGCAACTCCTTAATTCATATACTACAAATGATTACGGTATCTGGGACTATAATAATTTGCAAGACCTTCTTATGAGTTAAAAGATAATGAACGAAACAGGATGCCTTTTCTTAACAACCTTGCTACCAAGTAGGTAGCCAGTCAAAATTAACTTTAAATTATAAATAGAAAAAGAAATCATACACGCATACATTATTCATAAACATAAATTCATATTTACATACATAAATACATATATGCATAAATACATACGTACATATGTACATACATATTGTTGTTTAGGACAGAGGGGCAAAGGTATGTATCATCATAGAAGTTAGCTGCCCTGCAGATGTAAAAATCTCTTTGAAAATCAAAGAAAAAGAGGATATCTATGGACAACTGCTTCGAAACCTCCAGCTTCTATATCCAGACTATGAATTCATATTCATACCAATAATAATTGGAGCATTTGGTTTTGTTAGTAAATGCTTAAAGGAGAATCTGGATAAACTGAGATTTTCAGAAAGAGAAATTGACCGGCTGATTCGTACATTACAAGTCCAATCCGTGAGTGGAACAGTAAAAATATGCAAGACGTTTCTCAAGTTCCAAATGTGAATTTGTCTGTGTTAACTACATCCCAAAGATGGAGCCTTGTATCTTTGTTGGAAACTGGTTCCTTCTTCACTGGAAGATTTATAATAATTAAAAAATAGAAGAGACACATGCATACATACGTACATACATACATACATGATGGCTGTTCACTCGTGACCGATGAAGATAATCACTGACTATTACCCAAGCAAAATGTCTGTGCTTAAAGTTATTGCAACCACGGTGGGCTTCATTTGCGTTCGCACCCTCGGCGTCCATGCTCGTCACAGCGCCCTCTTACATCGGACATCGGAAAGTCGCCTCGCCGGCGATTGCACAACGTAAAATTTTTAGGTGTAATAGGTGTTGTACCTAAGAGATCCTCTCCACCCTATTGACATGATCCAGAGATAAACCAGGGCAAGACATTCAGAGCCGATATGGCTTACAGGCTCAGGAATGTGGGAACGCCATGAACATATATACATATCCAGATCACAAATTTACATTTATACCTTTTATGAGTAAATGCATGACAGCGTGGATAAGGTTGGATTTTCATGAAAAAACAAAACAAAAAAACCCCAACTCACTCATTACAAATACAACCTGAAAGTGAAACAATAAAAATATGCAAGACTTAAGCTTAAAATGTGACACTGTTTTCGTTATCTACATTCCAGTGATGGAGCTTTATATCTTGTTAGGAACCAGCTCCTTCGTCAGAGGAAGAATTGGAGTGATTAAAAACAGAAGAGAACATATAATATATGTATGTGAAGGTAGAGAGGTTAACAAGTTCGTTTCGCCTAGTCACAGACTCTTATCACGCTGATTCTGCTTGAGGATTGCTTTAAAAGTACATTTCTGTAGAATGCCTAGCGACTTGTGCGCTGATTTAGTTACTTGTTGATTCATTTGGTCGAACGTCTGTTTCTTATCGTCGACGGAGATTATCTATCTATCTATCTATCTATCTATCTATCTATCTATCTATCTATATGTCTGTCTGTCTGTCTGTCTGTCTGTCTGTCTGTCTGTCTGTCCGTTTCAGTCGAACAAATCTACATCAGAACTTATTTTATCTTTCGCTGAACCGCTAATTTATGGAGTTGTAAACAAACCCACACTGATTGTCAAGAGGTTGTGACACACACACACACACACACACACACACACACACACACACACACACACACACACACACACACGCACGCACGCACACACGCACACACACACACACACACACACGATGAGTTTCCACTCAGTTTCCGTCTACTAAATTTACTCAGAAAGCATTGGTCAGCCAGCTATACAAGAAGATACTTTGCCCAAGTACAGCGCAGTGGGACCGAACTCGAAACCACATGGTTGCAAAATGAGTTTCTTAACCACACAGCCCCCCACACGCTTGTGTGTGTGTATGTATATATATATATATATATATATATATATATATATATATATATATATATATATATATATATATATATATATATATATATATATATATATATATATATATATATATATATATATATATATATATATATATATATATATATATATATATATATATATATATATATATATATATATGACGGGTTTCTGCACTATTACATCTACCAAATGCTATTTACATGGCATTAGTCAACACTGGTCCCAACAGTCCCAACAGTCGTGGGTACATGCTCAAGCTGTCCAAGCAGAAAATAGAATCGAACCCTGAACCATGTTTTGAACTGAACGTTTATATAGATATATAATGTGGCTGCGAAGACTGTTATATAAATGAAATCAAACATTTACATAAGCAAAGACGATGGACTGACAGAGGTATTGGAGTGTTGGGTAGGATAATAGAAAACCTTACATTTCTTGCTCTCGTTGCATCCGTTCTGTGTTGAAATACCACTGAGGCCAACCTTTCTTTTAACCCTTTCGGGGCTCGATAAAACAATAATTAAACCCTGCGGTTTGGATTGGCGAAACTGTAAGAGAACCAGGGCAGATTCATTGCGGGATTTGTTCCGGTTCATTGCGTTCAGAGTTCAAATCTGGCCCTAGCCTACATGGGCTGATAGACTTAACAGATCACCCGATTTAACGCCATCGACTAGTAAGCACTTTGGGTACTTTTAGCGAACTCTACTATTTTTTCTTCCTCCCTTCTCTCTCACTCCCACTCAACTTTAAAGGATGAAGGACATTGTTTTCCCTCCTTAAAGGAAAAAAACAAAAAAACAAACAAACAAAACAAACTACCATGTGACAAAAAAAAGGAAAAAAAAGAATCTCGTTCCAAACGTTGCTGTTTGTAATGTTTGCACTTCGGGTCAGCATACTGCGGTGGTATAGGACATAGTGGTGATCAGGGTGGTATCGTGATAGCATGTAGTGGTGATATAGTGTAGGTAGTGGTGCAGGATGTAGTAGTGATTGTAGTGGGGTGGTGTAGCATATAATGGTCAAGTGGTGGTGGTTGTTAGCACAGTGGTGCGCTCTATGATGTAGTTGTAAAGTGGTGAAGTTCATTGCTACGGTGGTCTAATAGCAGTTGTAGCAGAGATTGTAATAGTGTTGATGTGGTACGGTTTAGGATGTAGTGTTGTTGGTAGTGGTTATTTCAGTGCTGTAGTGGCTCTTGGAGTATCGTATAAGTTGTAGTAGAGAAGTAGCAGCAGAAGTACTAGTAGCAGTAGTGGTAGTAGTAGTTGTGGGGGAAGTAGTCGTAGTAGTAGTAGTAGTAGTAGTAGCAGGAGCTGCAGTAGTAGTACTAGCGTGGCTGTTGTTTATCCCTAGGCCACCCTGTTAAACAAGACCTATGATCAAAGACAATCATGCCTTGCCAGCCCCGTCTATTTTTTTTTAATTATCTATTTAGGACTACGTTATCTAAAATGTCCTTCCTGTTTAAGACAGTAGGGTGTGATTTGAAGTAATCTGACAGCTATTTCTAGCAGATCAAGCGACTGCATAAAGATTCCACTGTGTGGTGGCTTGATGGTTGTCTCTAGAGATGTTCTGGTTCTTGTTGTTGTTGTTGTTGTTGTGGTGGTGGTGGTGACGTAATGTGATGTAGTGCTATATGAAATGGTAGTGCAGTCGACACTGCATTAGTGTATGCTGTCATATATCTTGATAGTGGTGTATAGTTGTAGTGCTGTAGTAGAAGATGAAGTTGTATGTGGTTGTTGTTGCTTCTGTTGCAGTGCAGTAGAAGTTGTAGTGATTTGTGGCTGTTGTCGTTTGTAATGGTGTAGTAGCGGTTGTAGTAGTATGTGGTGGTTGTTGTTGCTGTTGCAATGCAGTAGAGGCTGCAGTGCCGTGTGGTGGTTATTGTCTGTGGTGGAGTAGTAGCGGTTCTAGTAGTATGTGCTGGTTGTTGCTTCTGTTGCAGTGCAGTAGAAGTTGTAGTGATTTGTCACTGTTGTCGTTTGTAATGGTGTAGTAGCGGTTGTAGTAGTATCTGGTTGCTGTTGCAGTGCAGTAGCGGTTGCAGTAGTGTATGGTCGTTGTCGTTTGTGGTGGAGTAGTAGCGGTTGTAGGTGTAAGTGGTAGCTTTTGTTGTTATTGTTTTTGCAGTGCAGTACAGGTTGCAGTGCTGTGTGGTTGTTGTTGTCTGTGGTGGAGTAGTAGCGGTTGTAGTCGTATATGGTGATTGTTAGTTCAGTTGCAGTGGTTTGTGGTGGTTGTCCTTTGTAGTGCTGTAGTAGAGGTTGTAGTTGCATGTGGTTGTTGTTATTGCAGTGGAGTAGCGGTTGCAGCGGTGTGTGGTTGTTGTCCTTTGTAGTGGTGTAGTAGCGGTTGTAGTAGTATGTGGTGGCTGTTGTTGTGGCAGAGCAGTAGAGGTTGTAGTGGTGTGTTGTAGTCGCTGTTTGTAGTGATGTAGCAGCGGTTCTAGTTGTATGTGGTGGTTGTTGCTTCTGTTGCAGTGAAGTAGAGGTTGTAGTGGTTTGTGGTGGTTGTCGTCTGTAGTGGTGTAGTATCGGTTCTAGTAGTATGTGGTAATTGTTGCTGCTGTTGCAGTGTAGTAGATGTTGCTGTGGTGTGTGGTGATCGTCGTTTATAGTGGTATAGTAGAGGCTGTAATGGTATAGTGATAGTTATTGTTGAAGTAGCGTCGTGATGTAGTAGAGGCTATAGTTGTATGGTGGTTATTGCTGCTGTAATGGTGTATCTGTGGGTCTAGTAGAAGTTTGGTGGTACCTGTTGCTGTAGTGTAGGCTATAGTGGCATGGTGCTAGTTGTTGATGCAGTGATGTAGTAGTAGCTGTAGTAGTGAAGTGGGGGGCCATAGTGGTTTGGTGGTAGTTGTTGCTGTAGTAGCATGGTGGTAGTTGTAGTATGGTAAATATTGTGGTATTGTGTAGGTGGTTATCGAAATGGCGTTGTGGCGGTTGTAGTACAGTTGTGTTTGCCGAAGGATGCGATGGAAGATGCAGTGTTATGGTAGCAGTTGAAGTGGTGTTGTGACGGCAGTAATAAGGGTGTAGAGTTGCTGTATTGGTTGTGGTAGTGATGTGAATGAAGTTGTAGTGTTGTGGTAGTTATCGAAGTGGTGTTGTGACGGTTATAGTACTGCTGTAGTATTTGTGGAAGTGATGCAACGGAAGCTGTAGTGTTGCTGGTAGTTGTTGAAGTGGCGATGTACTGGTGTTGGTAGTAGTAGTAGTTGAAGTAGTAGTAGTAGTCGTAGT
>NC_142933.1:22249937-22252437 GCF_046866305.1 Octopus bimaculoides
CCCCCATACACACACAGACTTACGCACACACACACTCGCACACACACACACACACACACACACACACACACACACACACACGCATTAACGCACATATACATCGTACATATAAACATGCATGCATACACACATGTGAACACACTTATACAAATACTCTTAAATTCTTGTCCAAAAATTAATGGAATGACGGCCACTTACCTTTTGACCGCAAGATGTCGCTGGTTGAAACAAAATCCGTTCAGCTGACGTCCAGCTGACAACAACAACCAACAAACAAATGCGACAACATCAACAACCACAACATGAATATGAACAGGTATGAATTAGTTGAAGTGTAATTACTGTGTGTACATATGTGCGTGTGTGTGTGTGTTTGTATGTATGTTTTTGTTATAAGTATATATAAACTGTTGAAGCAGTAATAATAATAATAATGATGATGAAGATGATGATGATGGTGATAATAATAATAATGATAATAATAATAGTAATAATAATAGTTATAATAATAATAATAATAATAATAATGGTAACAATGATGATAATAATTAATGAACTTAAATCCGGTGGTGTGTGATAATCTTAATCCAGTTATGCAATTGAAGAAATGAGAGATGTTTCTGTCCAGTAGGAGACAATAACAACATGTAGAAGAACTGTAACATGAACAACACCAGCAACAACAGCATCGGCAGCAAGAATTAACACGAGTCACTGCAGCAGTAGAACTAATAGTTGCTGTAATAGTGGTAGTAGCAGCAGCAAAACCAGCAACAGCAGCAACAACAGCTGTAGCAGCACAACAGCAGCAGCAGCAGTAACGGGGGGGGGGGCAGCAACGCGAATAGAGGTAGTTAGTCGTCGTCGTCGTCGTCGTCGTAGTAATCGCAGCAGTGGCACCAGCAGAAGCAGCAACAACAACAGTAGTAGTAGTAGTAATAGTAATAGTAGTAGTAGCCGTAGTTGTTGTTGTTGTATACAGTGTCATCTAGTTATCATTATTTTAGAAGCAACCGCTCTGTCAAGAACCGCATCTAGCACCTTCATCACCATCACAACAAGAACTATTATCGCCAGAACCACTACAACAAAGCAATAGCAACAACAACAACAACAACAACAACAACAATGATGACAAAGGCAATAGTTGTTGCTTTGAAAGACTTGAAGGAAAAGAGACCGTTGGGTAGGTAGTCCGTCCTGCGAAGAATTGTACAACAACAAAAAGAGCAACTGCAGCAATATCATTATCAACAACAACAATTGCTGCAACATCGAGAACAGCAATTACAGCAGCAAGGGTAACACGATTATTGTTAGTAGTAAAAGTAATAGTAGTAGTAGTACAGACGATAGTGCCTGGTGTACCCTTATCAGTCGGGTAGTCATGATGGGTAATATTAGGCTTCGTATATTTGTTCCCCAGTGTCACTTTGTTGGCTTACACTCCTCTCTCACTCAATAATAATAATAATAACAATAATAATGATAATAATCTTTTCTACTCTAGGCACAAGTTCCGAAATTTTTTTTGAGGGGGGGGGGCAGGCGATTAGATCGACCCCAGTACCCAACTGGTACTTAACTTATCGACCCCGAAAGGATGAAAGGTAAAGTCGACCTCGGCGGAATTTGAACTCAGAACGTAGCGGCAGACGAAACACCGCTAAGCATTTCGTTCAGCGTGCTAACGATTTTGCCAGCCCGCTGCCTTTAATAATAATAATAATAATACGTTCTACAATGAGCACAAGGCCTGGAATTTGTGGGGAGGGGTAAATCGATTTCATCAAATCCAGTGTTCAACTGGTACTTATTTTGGCGCCCCACCGCCACCGCCGAAAGTAAGAAAGGCAATGTCGACCTTGGCGGAATTTGAGCCTCGGATGTACAGTGTCGACCTCGGCGAATAATAATAATAATAATAATAATAATAATAATAATAATAATAATAATAATGGTGATGATGATGGGAATTATGATGCAATTAGTAATCCAGTAGAGTTAT
Organism: Octopus bimaculoides; assembly: GCF_046866305.1. Taxonomy (NCBI): domain Eukaryota; kingdom Metazoa; phylum Mollusca; class Cephalopoda; order Octopoda; family Octopodidae; genus Octopus; species Octopus bimaculoides. The sequence goes on from NC_142933.1 coordinate 22,251,946, forward strand.
TAGAGTGTCGTCTGCTTCTGAATGACAGAAGGAGAACAGAAATGAAAAAAAGAAAAAAAAAAGAAAGAAAAATGTCCGCCCGAGTAAGAAATTCGCAACAATAATAATAACAAAAAATAACAGTTGCAAGGAAGGCAGTAATGACAAGGATTATAACAGTAAAAATAAGGGCTGTAACACCAACAACGCCAACATAACACTATCGATTGTATTAGTAGTGGTTGTATTTAGTAGCAATCGGAGTATTAGTTATAAATTCATAGATGCAAATTTATGAATCCCCCTGCTCGGATTATTTCTCTGTCGTCTGCTATTGCAGGCTAACGGAATGTAAGAGAAGTGAATGGAAAGCGTTCGTCCGAAAGAGAACGAGAGCTGATGGCCGTTCTGTCTGAAGAATCTGTTCTGAATGTCTGACAGACAGCCTGTGCCTGACTGTTTGGGTCATAGTATTTACCTGGCTATCTGCTTGTTAGTCATAATATTTACCTG